>NW_018392856.1:104018-111518 GCF_900095145.1 Mus pahari | reverse complement strand
GACACAAGGCCCCTGACACATATACAGCAGATGACTCTGGACTCAGTGAGTTAGAAAGCACTTAACCCTCAAGAGACTTGATTCCACAAGGAGTGCAGCAGTCTAGTCTGTTGGGGATTTTGGAGTAGACACATCCTCTCAGAGACAGGGGAGGATGTATGTGATGAGGAGCAGTCACAGGGCAGAGTGGGAGGGGGACACTGAGTGGAATGGAAAAATGATAATAATAATAATAGTAGTAATAATAATAAAGAGAAGCTGGGTTAGTCCCTTGGGAAAGCAATTATTTTGTTAAGGCATCTTTATAGATCAGAGTTATTCAAAATAAAGAATACATAAAATGTTGAATTCCCACTGAGATTCTGAATTACATCCATTTACCATACAGTATATCTCAGTGACATATTGGTAAACAAATAATTTGAGAGGCATTTTTTTAATAAAAGAAATGTTTAACATATGTACATATTCTCAGCAACTCTGTTTATGTAAATTTTGGGGCTGCACATCTGTCTCTATGAAAGTAGCATTTAATTTTTCCTCAGGGACAAGTAATATTCTTAAAATATTTTGTTAAATACTAACATATGGATATTGTATGTTAGAACAAATCCACTGAATTCTTTAAAATTAATTGCCCTCATTATGATTATTCTACCCAAAGTTCATAAGCTTTCTATCATTAAAAATAACTAAGTTCTACTGTGTTGCCAAGATGAGTTGAAGGGAATGCATTTCCACATACAATAGTCAATGAGGAGGAGGGACTTTTTCCTGCTTTCATGATGCTAAGGTAATCTCAAATGACTACCTCAGGTGGCTATGGGTAAGAGTGTATCAACCATACACACAGGCTACTGCATGGCATACAAGTATGCTGGACAAACTTTTACCTCCTCATCTTCCACAACTACCACTTGCTTTAGGTGCTAAACACGTGATGTGCAGGGCAGTCTCTTTTGAGTGCTCCAAAAAGTAAGGGACAGCGGCAGCTTTCTCTCTCTCTCGTGACCTGGGGTAGTTTTCCCAACAACCAGTGGTGGAGGGTAATGCTGGGGAGGAGCATCATTCCACACCCCACTAACCTTTGGCAGACAAGTGGTGGTTTCAGCTCTCTCAAACTAATAATCTTGGGTCAGCTCACCCACATTTAGTGGAATATGGGTAGGACCTCCAGGCAAGACTCCAGGAAAAACTCATGACTCTTTCTCTTAAACAGCCAATGAAATTTAAGAAGTCAATCTGATAAGCAAATGAAATTTAAGAAGTCAATCTGATAAGTCTTTGACTCTATGAGTCTTGTTTCTAATCATAATGGGATTGTGATTATAGTATAAGAAGTATAGAAGCATGGGCAGATCTTTGCAATTCATGGAGTATACAAGTTATCAAGAAATCAAATGGAGTTAATGGGGAGAAAAAAATGAATTGATTTAGAAAAATAATTGGTAGTAATTATAGGTTAGCAAAACAGGGTAATATAATCATAATATGAACTCTCTTACTTAACATACCTATAATAAATAGACATGATTGTGTAGATAATCATATACTCTTCAAATAAAAGAACCATATCTAATCAGAAAATGTGTCTTAAAACACCCATAGATGATCTAACAAATAAATGCAGAAAATAGTAACAATCTAAACACAGTGTGGACCACAGTCATCAAGTCGTTTGCGGAATATCTCCTGTACCTAAATCTCTGGGCTCATTGTGGAAGAGGATCAAGAAATATGGTAAATTCTATGATATAAAGCTATTTGCTATAAGATTATTTTATTTAGAAATGCCACTTATTATACTAACAAAGATGATTTTCAAAAAATTTTAAGTATTTAATAATGCTGACAGCAAAAGATACACTATTCCAGAAATAAAAACAGCAAATTAGTTATCCAAGAGAAAATGATTATACCTAAAAGCATACAACAATAACCTTATAAAAATTATACAGGCTGTATTTATGTTTTTTTTTTAAAATAAATGTGTACCTGTGTTCAGATATATGCATGTAATAACAAATAACCACAAGCAATGTATATTAAAAGGAACAAAGAATATTATATTGAAGGGTAGGAGACAGAAATGGGAAATGAAACTGTATTGTAATCTCAAAAACAGAGAAAATTAAAAAACTCATTTCCAACAAATAGAGGTGAAATGAATTTATACCCCTAGCCCATCTTTGTGGATGTATACAACAAAATATTGGACTGAGCATGTGGACCCCAATGGAGAAGGTAGGGCAAAGACTGAAGGACCTAAAGGGATTTGCAACCCAATAGAAAGAACAGCACTATCAACCAACCAGACACTACAAAGCTCCTAGGAACTAAACCAACAATCAAAGGGTACACATGTGGGGATTCATGGCTTCAGCTGGATACATAGTATAGGATTGCCTTATAGGGCATCATAGTGACCCAGGGTAGGGGAATGCTAGGGTACTGAGGCAGAAGTGGGTTGGCAGATGTGTGATCACCTTCAAAAGGTAGGGGAAGGGGAGGGAATATGGGCTCTGTTTATGGGAAAGAAGATAATATTTGAAAAGTAAATGACAAAAATAACAAAAAAATCAAAAAACAACAACAACAACAACAACAAAAAGGAAAAAAATATTCCAAGTTTAATCCTAGGTACCTGTGAAGTTATTTGGGAATTTTTACAGAGCATTTTTAATTTGTTAATTTCAGAGCTGTGTGTGCTCAGAAAGAGGCTGCCCAGGCTGGCCTCGAACTTGTGATCCTCCTGCTTCTGCCTCCTTCAGCAAATCCTACCGGCTTGTGCCACCACAACTTCAACAACTATCTGCTTTTCTATGTGTATATTTTCTCCCATAGCAGACAGAGGCTATTGAAATCACTCACATATAACTTGTTACACACCACTTGTTCAATACATAATAAATCTTCCAACACTTCTAATAATAATCTCTATTTAACCATTTTCAACAAAAATTCCCTTCTTGATCATTCAGATGCACATTCATTTCACTTGAATGAGCCCCCAAATCTGATAAATCCTCAAAGCTTAGTGTTACGTGAGATAAATATAAACAAAAAGAATACACACGATGGACAAAACAATAAGACAATTACTTAGGCAAAATATATAGTTATCTATAGAATTACCAGAACAGTAGAGATGACAAGTTGAGTAAACACATTTACAAAACATATTTTGTTCTAAACAAATTTTAACATGTCAAAAAGTAATGGAATTCTAACATTTAACATAATCCAGACATGATATAGCATGATAGATTCAACTTACTAACATCAATTGACTCTTCCACAAATCAGTATTTACATAACATTCAATGAAACTGAGCTCCTAGATCATGCACAAGAACAGAAAATTAAATTTTATAAAATTACCACAGAAAACACAAGAGCCACAGGTTGATATCAAATAAAAACAATTGAAAAAATATTCAGTGATACTAAATAGTGACTAAGAGAAAGGAATACAATTAAATAACACACATACTATGACTCATGGAAACTGGATGGTAGCTGCAAAGCTTAGTATGTTAAGATTCAAATTTAAAAACAAAACAAAACAAAACCCAGAAAGCATACTTTTGAATGATAACCATTTGATTGGAGTATCTGCAAACTCTTTGCTTTTAATGTCCTTACAAAAAGAAGTATGCAGGTATGTAAGTATGAAGATAGAACTTAGTTTGTTACCAAGAATAAAAATGTAATCCTCACATGAGAATTTGGATTGAAATGTAATGTAAAGCATATGAGTCCTTTGATGCTAGCAAGATAATAATAAGGGAGAATAGATGTGTTTGGGTTTTAGTATTCTCAAAGTGCAGTTGCATACATGGTAATTCCAGAGAATGTTCCAGAAAGTCTCATGGTCCCATGTGAGAACTGCTGTCCTGATATAAAAATCCTTTACAGGTCTGATTCCCTTAAGCTTATTCAAGAGCAACAGGTCTCCTGTCTTTGTCAGATACTGAAGACTGACATAGTACTTTATCTTTGCAGATGAAACAGAACTCAAAGGCCAAGTCCTGAATGATAGATCTTAAAACTGAAGCAATGACCAGAAGCAATAACAAATACCTTGCACAGTAAACAGGTGCAGTTTCACTCAGAGCAGGAATGTGAAGAATCATAGCAAGTTACCTGACCATGACGACGTTTTCTTTTCATTTTCATCTACACTCCTCCTTCTCGAAAGATCAGCTTGTTGTCAATTTACAACAGGAGCCTGGTATGAGCTGAGAGCATTACTGGAATTTTTTTTTATGTGAATAGATTTCTTTAGCTGTGGTTGGCTCTGACTGGCTGAGTATACGTAGGAAAATAGAGAAAAGGTTTGGGACCAATCAGGAGAGAGATCTCAAAAATGATAAAAAAAGGCAAAAGCCTGTTGTTACCATGGAGATTTTTCCATCAAAGCTCCTCCATTTTTTTCTTCCCTGCTTTCTGCCTGTTGCGTCAGAAAAAAAAAAAAAAAAAAAAAAAAAGATACAATAGGAGAAAGACCATAATATTATATAGTTAATCTTTGGTTTCTGGCGCTAATTAAAAACAAAGAAAACTCTCTACTAATGCTTGTGCCTTTGAGCCTGTGTCTGGCTAATGGTACCTATAATAAAGCCTCCATTTGTGTCTAGGGACTGCTGCTTGTAATCATGGGCTGTCAAATGCACTCCAGAGCTGAATCTTCGTAATTGTTCTGTCAGAAAATCCTGACAAGCTTTTTTTATTTGGACGTTTATAATACTATTTCAAACATTTATGCAATATACAAACAATGCACTTTGATTATCTAAAGTCATAATTGTGTCCATTTTTATCAAGCTATTTACCACATAACTCACAGTGATAAATTATAATAATCATAATCAAATATGAAAAGGAGTTCATTTTAGGAAAAAATATCCAAAATCTAGAAATTCTGTAATTTCTTGGTGTGCATACCTCTGTGTGATTTTTTATGCAGAAAAAACATTGTGTATAATATATATTGTGTCTATTTGAGAAATTATAGAGTGATTAAGATGTCATTATTTTGTAAACATTTAATGTAATATTCATAAGTCACATAATATATTAAACATACAACCATTACACATAATACATTATAATTACGCATACCATCTATAACTAATAACCCATTGCCACTTAGTCTGATATCTTTTTAATACCCAGTCAGCTGATTTAACACTGTGATATGTGCTCAGATGCAGAGAGATCTATGGGAGCATAAGTTCCCTCTGTTACCAATCTTCCCTGAAAAACATTACTTTCCCTTTGCAAGCACTTCATCGAATGCTAACAATTACTACAAGTTTCTTCCATCCCAACTCTGATGCCTTCCTGTAAAATTATCCATATATTTCAAGTTTTGAATATGCATACTTGTCTGAAATTTTAGGAGATATGACTGTGTTTATGCTGTTCCTCTGTGTGCAGCACATGTATAGGTGGAGACAAGAAGCATCAAAGAATCTCTTGTACCCTCCATGTCACAAATGAACCAACTTTCTGACAAAATACACTATTCCATTGAATATACTTTTCAATTATACCTAACTTATATTCCTTTGAGAAGCAGTTATTTGTAAAAACAGGTTCAAATGCATATCATGGTTTTCATTTTGCATTGCCAATTATTTGTTAATGTGTGAAAATTTACTTTTGTTTAATGTAATATATGCTCCCAAATAATAAGGGTAGAATACCCATATCCAATCATTACTAAAAGAATAACACATGTTAAAAGTAAGAATTATTTTCCTCCCTTCTACAGTGTCCCTCTTCTTATTGTGTTTCTGATGGTTTAAGTCTTTTTCAACACAACCCTCTTGGTGTTATGTCCCTAATTTACTTTCATTCATTAAAATGTTTTGAGTACTTGTGTATATTTTTGTATGTGTGTGTGTATGTGTGTGTGTGTGTGTTTGTTTGTTTTGTTCTTGTGTTTGTGATGTGGTGATCCAATCTTAATTTTCACTACATATTTACTGTTTAATGTCTATTATAACACACAATATGAGAAAATTTTGAAAAAATAAAGTAAATCTATATTACTTCACATATCAGGTAATATTATGAACTATTCTTTTCTAGTAACCAAGTTTTTTTTTTTAATTTGAGATTTATAAATCGCTTAGTGATAAGAAAGCCCTATATAACACTCTTGATAAAGCCAAAGACCAGAAAAGAAAAATGGTATACAACATCAACCTCAACCAAAATCTTTTTACTTTTGATAGCTGTTGGTGAGAAATTGGTTTTTCTTAATGGAATGAGACTGAGGACATTAGACATGTTTCTGGACAGGGTTCATGCACAGGAGGAGTTATTCAACATGCTTTGAAATCCATTTTATGCACTGAAAAATTATTTTATTTGAAATTTATTTTTAGAGGGAGAAACCATATCAATATCAGTATTTAGTTAGGAGGAAAGATCTGGGAGCACTTGGGGAGGCAAGTTTATATGATCAAAATATATTGCATAAAATTTTTAAAATAAATCTAAGTGTAGGTCTAAAATGGAGTAGAAAGAAGCTGTGATATTATGTCTTCTGTGGGCTGTATTTATACATAAATATTGATGAGATGTTACTTGCATTTTTAAAATATCAACTCAATTTTAATCACATATACATATAAAAATAAGATAGTATAGAAACATTTATATAATCTTTTCTACAATTTTGTCATAGTTTCCACATATTGTTGGTTATATTGTATGTGTTATCTAAATTTAAAATGATATATTCTGTTGTAACAACATAACAACCATAGGATATAAGGCAAATCTCTACCTGTTAACTCTCTGAAACAGTGTAATTTCTAACTCTCTTTATGTCCACAAACTTTAAATATCACTTAAAGCAGAATTAATATTAATAATTTTGCAGTACTAGGAGTAAAATTATTTTAAAGGTTAACCTGCATAGAACTTACAGTGTTCTGTCTAACCCTGACTGATAAATCCACAAAATATACATTATAACAAGGTTTAGACAGTATTGCAGATGTGTGCAGAAGGATTATAATATCTTGGAGAATAGGACAATGGTTGTTTGTAAAATGTCTCTTGTGTAACATACACAATCTGCAAAGAAAAACTCAAAGCCATAGGTATCTAAAAAGATTAACAATGTTGCCACAATCGATATTATTAATGGGTATCTCTTTAACAAGTGAACCTCCAAATTCAGAACAGTATTTCAGACATCTAAAGATATATGAGATCAGGAGGTAAACATCTATAGGGAAGAACACTCCAGTTTGTTATCTAACAAAAAACAGTCAACAGTAAAAGAACACATTCAGACAATTAACCACATATAGTGATGACATTTCATTTATGTCTCAAAAATAAAGTGATCCCCATCAAAATTCCAACCCAATTCTTCACAGAGTTTGAAAGGGCAATTTGCAAATTCATCTGGAATAATAAAAAACCTAGGATAGCAAAAACCATACTCAACCTCTGGTGGAATCACCATGCCTGACC
>NW_018392856.1:96563-102428 GCF_900095145.1 Mus pahari | reverse complement strand
GATGGAACACAGGGTCCCCAATGGAGGAGCTAGAAAAAGTACCCAAGGAGCTGAAGGGGGCTGCAACCCTGTAGGTGGAACAACAATATGAACTAACCAGTACCCAATGAGCTTGTGTCTCTAGCTGCATATGTAGCAGAATATGGACTGATCGGCCATCACTGGGAAGAGAGGCCCCTTGGTCTTGCAAACTTTATATGACACAGCACAAGGGAACACCTGGGCCAAGTAGTGGGAGTGGATGGGTAGGGGAGCAGGGGTGGGGGTGGGGGTATAGCGAACTTTTAGGATGGCATTTGAAATGTAAATAAAGAAAATAATAATTAAAAAATTGAAAAAATAAAATAAAATAAAATATTTATCAAAAAAACAAAAAAAATAAAATTTTGTAGATCTGTATATGTGTATATAACAATTAGTGAAAATTTTATGAACATTAATGTGACCCAGTAAAATATGTGGGCATTTTTCCACTAGCAGAGATATAAACGCTATCTGACCCTCTACTTAACATTTAAATTTATATTAACTTATGTAGTATTTTACCAATTTTTTTTCTGGGAAGCAATTGAGATTATTATGCTAACTTATAAAAGCAGGCAATGGGCTATTTACTGTACTCAGACTTGTGACCCAAATATTGCAACAGAGAGTCTTCATCCAGTACAAATTATGGCGCTAGCATAGGTATAGTGATGAGGTCAATTTTTGTTTGTTTGTTTTTACTTCCTTGCTAATCTACTTAAGCCTTTGCTTGAGGTGACACGAAGCTAGATTTGAGTTGCAAAGAAATTGTAGGGACATACTCATGCTCAAATTCTGTCATTTACTGAGGGGTCAGAAATAATAAAAAACCCAACAAAAGCATCACCATGTTAAACTTCAGGGAGAAAATTTAAAAAGGCATCCCTCATAGATAAAGAATTACAGTCAAATATTCCTAAGTTAAGAGAAAGCAATACTATTTAGGGATTATTCTCAAAATAGAAGATTTAATCTAAGTCCACCTAGTAAGCAAGATATATATATATATATATATATATATATATATATATATATATATATATATATATAACTAAAAATTCCATGGTGTGACTCTATCCAAGCAAGTAAAAAAAAGAAATTCAAGTATAAAAGAAATTCAAGCCCCTGAAGAAAGAAATCGAGGNATAGATAAAGAATTACAGTCAAATATTCCTAAGTTAAGAGAAAGCAATACTATTTAGGGATTATTCTCAAAATAGAAGATTTAATCTAAGTCCACTATTTTAGCAAGATATATATATATATATATATATATATATATATATATATATATATATATACTAAAAACTAAAAATTCCATGGTGTGACTCTATCCAAGCAAGTAAAAAAAAGAAATTCAAGTATAAAAGAAATTCAAGCCCCTGAAGAAAGAAATCGAGGTAGATCTCAGCAGATGGAAAAATCTCCCATGTTCATGGATTTCAGTGATTAATATAGTAAAAATAGTCATTTTGCCAAAAGTAATCTACAGATTCAATTCCACGAAAATTCCCTCTCAATTTTTCATAGAGTTAGAAAAATAAAATTTCCAAATTCATTTAGAAAACCCAGGATAGTGAAAACTATACTCAATAATAAAAGATCTTTTGGGGAAACCACCATCCCTGACCTCAATTAGTATTACAGAGTAATAGTGATAAAAACTGTATGGTATTGGTACAGTAACAGGCAGGTATATAAGTGGAATAGAACTAATACCTAGAAATGAAACCACACTCCTATGGTCACTTGATCTTTAACAGAATAGTTAAAACTATCCAGTGGAATAAAGAAATCACTTTCAACAAGTGGTACTGGTTCCACTGTAAGTCAGCATGTAGAATAATGCACATTAATCTATTCTTATGTCCTTGAACAAATCTCAAGTCCAAGTGGAACAAGGAACTCCACATGAAACCAGATACACTGAAACCACAGAAGAAAGTACAGAGACAAATTTAGAGCATAGACTGAAGGAAAGGCCATCCAGAGCCTGCCTTACATGGGTATCCATAACATATACAGCCATCAAACACAGACACTATTGTTGATGCCAAGAAGTGCGTGTTGAAAGGATAATAATGTACCTGTCTTTAAAAGGCTCTGTCAGAGCATGACAAATAGAGAGTCAGAGGCTTGTAGCCAACCATTGTTCAGAGCATCCAGTTCCCAATGGAGGAGTTATAAAAAAAGACTGAAAGAGTTGAAGGGGTTTGCAACCCCATAGGAAGAGCAACAATATTAACCAACCAGACCCCTTGATATCCCAGAGACTAAACCACCCACCAAGGAGTACACATG
Source organism: Mus pahari (assembly GCF_900095145.1). Lineage (NCBI taxonomy): Eukaryota > Metazoa > Chordata > Mammalia > Rodentia > Muridae > Mus > Mus pahari. Next base: position 100,103 of record NW_018392856.1, on the reverse strand, counting down.
AAGGGCCCAATGGCCCTAGCTCCATATGTAGCAGAGGATGGCCTTGTTGGCCAGAAATGGGATGAGAAACCCTTGGTACTGTGAAGGCTAGATTCCCCACAATAGGGGAATGTGAAGGCAGGGAAGTGGGTGGGTAGGAGTACACACTCATAGAAACAGGAGAGAGGGACCGCAATAGGGGTTTTCCAGGGATGGGGAAACTAGGAAAGGGGATAACATTTGTGATGTAAATAAAGAAAATATTCAATAAATAAACAAAAACAAAACAAAACAAAAAGCAAAGCAAAAAAAAAAAAAAACACATGGAGATGTAGATAAATGATGTGCAGCCCTGTCACTTAACTAGGATATATTCTGACAGGATTAAGAGGCGATTTTGTCATAGTATGAAAATTAGCATGTGATTAATACTGGCTAATATGGCTGAATGCTACTAAAAATAAGAAAATAGGGAAATAACACCCTTCACTATAATTCACCCTCACTGAAATTTCTTGGAGTAATTCTAACCAAGAAAGTGAAAGATCGATATGACAAGAAGTTCAAGTTTCTCAACCAAGAATTTAAAGATCTCAGAAATTGGAAATATCTCCCTTGCTCATGGATTGGTAGGATTAATTGGTTAATAGTCATCCTCCCAAATACAATCAACAGATTCAATGTAATTCCCATCACATTTCCAACACAATTCTTCACATACATGGAAAGAGCACTTCTCAATGAAATATGGAAAAACAAATAAAGAAACAACAACAACAACAACAAACAGGATAGCAAAAATAATTCTTAAATTTTAAAAGAACTCCTGGGGTAATCGCCATTTCCTACCTCAAGTGGTACAACAGAGCAGTAATAAGAGAAATTGTTTGGTATTGGTGCAGAGACAAACAGTAGAATCAATGGAATAGAAGTAAAGATTAAGAAATAAACACACACTCATGTAAATTTGACAAAGAAGCCAGAAATAAACAATGCAAAAAAGAAAATATCTTAAATAAATAGTGCTTTTATGTTTGTCTGTGTGAAAGAAAATTAAATGCACATGCCAGCAAGATTCTGCTGAAGGGATCCTGATATTGTGGCCTCTTGTGAGGCTATGCCAGAGCCTGACAAACACCGAACTGGATGCTCACAGTCAGCTATTGGATGGAACACAGGGTCCCCATTAGAGGAGCTAGAGAAAGTACCCAAGGAGCTGAAGGGGGCTGCAACCCTGTAGGTGGAACAACAATATGAACTAACCAGTACCCCCTGATCTTGTGTCTGTAGCAGAAGATGGTCTAATTGGCCATCACTGGGAAGAGAGGCCCCTTGGTCTTGCAAGCTTTATATGACACAGCACAAGGGAATGCCTGGGCCAAATAGTGGGAGTGGGTGGGTAGGAGAGCAGGGGTGGGGGAGAGTGTATAGGGAACTTTTAGGATAGCATTTGAAATGTAAATAAAGAAAATAATAATAATAATAAAATCACACACACAAAAAAACAACAGTTAAAGCATGCACATCCTGGGACCCAATGAAATAAATATATATATATATATATATATATATATATATATATATATATATATATATATGTGTGTGTGTGTGTGTGTGTGTGTGTGTGTGTGTGTGTGTGTGTGTGTAGTAGAGGATTGTCTTATAATGGCATCACTGGGAGTGGAGTGTCTCAGTCCTGGAGAGACCCAGTAATGCAGCCTAGTGGAGTGCTGTAAGACTGAGGCAGGAAGGAAGGGGCAGATGTGTGAGCACCTTCAGGAGGCAGGGGGAGGGGACATTAATAAGGGCTCTGTATAGGGCAGGACTGGGGATGGTGATAACATTTGAAAATCAAATAAATAAATACCAAGAAAAGGAAAGAAATAAAAGAAATGTTTCAAGGTTAATACTAGGTATTGGTAAGTCTCTTGGGGAAATTTTATGGAGTATTTTTAATAGGTTATTTTAGGGCTGTGTGTGCTCAGAAACAGGCTACCCAGGGAATCATTATGAAGCAAGTGTGACAACTTACTTATAGTTTAAATGACAGTGTTGTACAATGCTCCGATAGTTGTCCCTAGCTTTTATTTTCTAGCTTCTTAAAAAGGTTACAATAATATCCAATAGTCACAAAGAACTCAAGAAGTTAAACTCCAGGGAAACAAATAACCCTATTAAAAATGGGGTTCAGAGATAAACAAAGAAATCTCAACTGAGGGATACTGAATGGCTGAGAAAAATTGTTCAACATCCTTAGTCATCAGGGAAATTGAATTCAAAACAACCCTGAGATTCCACCTCACACCAGTCAAAATGTCTAAGATCAAAAAATCAGGTGACATCAGATGATTGTAAAGATGTGGAGAAAGAGGAACACTCCTCCATTGCTGATGGGATTGCAAGCTGGTACCACCACTGTGGAAATCAGTTTGTGGTTTTGCAGAAAATTGGACATGGTACTACCTGAGTACCCTGCAATACCACTCCTGGGCATATGCCTAGAAGCAGCTCCAACATGCAATAAGGACACATGCTCCACTATGTTCATAACAACTTTATTTATAATAGAAGCTAGAAAGAACCCAGATGTCCCTCAACAGAGGAATGGATACAGAAAATGTGGTACATTTATACAATGGAATGCTGTGCAGCTAATAAAAACAATGAATTTATGAAATTCTTAGACAAATGGATGGATCTGGAGGATATCATCCTGAGTGAGGTAACAAAATCACAAAAGAACACACATGATATGCACTCAAGCTCAAAATATCTAAGATACAATTCACAAACCACATGAAACTCAAGAAGAAGGAATAATAAAGTATGGATACTTCAATCCTTCTTAGAAGGGGAACAAAATACCCATAGAAGGAGTTACAGAGACAAAGTGTGGAGCAGAGATTGAAGAAATGACCATCTAGAGACTGCCCTATCTAGGGATCCATACTATATACAATCAAAAAATCCAGACACTTTTGTGGATGCTAAGAAGTGTATGTTTGCACAAGCCTGATATAGCTGTATCCTGAGATGCTCTGTCAGTTTCTGACTATTACAGAATGGACAGCCATCCATTGGACTGATCACAGGGTCCCCAAAGAAGGAGCTAGAGCAAGGACACAAGAAGTTGAATGGGTTTATAGCCCCATAGGAGGAACAACATTATGAACTGACCAGTACTCCAGAGCTCCCAGGGACTAAACCACCAACCAAATAATACATATGGTGGGTCTCATGGCTCTAGCCACATATGTAACAAAGGAAAGCCTAGTAGGTCATCAATGTGAGGAGAGGGCCTTGGTCCTGTGAAGGCTCTATGCTCCAGTGTAGGTAAATAACAGGGCCAGCAAGTGGGAATAGGTGGGTTGGTGAGCATGGGGAGGGAGAGGAGGTAGGGAAGGGGGTTTTTGGAGGGGAAATCAGGTAAAGGAATAACATTTGAAATGTAAATAAAGAAAATCCTTAGAAGATCTCAGAAGATGGAAAGATCTCCCATGCTCATGGATTGGCAGGATTAACATAGTCAAAATGGCCATCCTGCCAAAAGCAATCTACAGA
>NW_018392856.1:89924-93203 GCF_900095145.1 Mus pahari | reverse complement strand
GGTGGGTAGGGGAGCAGGGGCGGAGGGGGGATAGGGAACTTTCAGGATAGCATTTGAAATGTAAATAAAGTAAATAAAAAATAATTGAAAACACACACACAAAAAGAAAATACCTAATAAAAAATTAAAAAAAACATTTGAAATGTAAATAATTTATCTAATAAAAAAATAAAAAAAAGTCTACACCAAGTATATGTTTATATCCCTACAATAAATTTTCTGAGCACATGTATACTATATTAAGGATCTACTGCCTTTTCTTGTCATTTAATGAGGGGATGGAAACAAACTTCAAGCCCAACAAGATTAACTATTTACCAGGATGGCAAAGATGATAGACCTAGATAGCTCCTCTTTACCTTGAAATAGAGGAATAGACAGTGTCTTGTTCTATTCCTATACTTTTCTTCCTTTTCAGGTCATCTTTTATCAAGATTCCCTGAGCATTAGAGTGTGTTAAGTAAATGACTCATGCTTTTCACATTACAGTGGTTTACTGAATGCTGAAACACCTTTTTTTCATACCACTGTCCCTGGAAAATCCTTATTGAAATCTGCTCGGTATGTTTTTTGTTTTTTTGGTTTTTTTTAATTATAAGGTGAAGCAAATGGTCTATTTAAAAAAATAGACTCCTGAATTAATAGACATGGAATATAGTAATAACTGATAAGAATAAATAGAAATATAGATGATTTTACAAGTTACTACCTTTGACCAATGAATAGTAAGTGTTTCTTCACTGGAGACTATGAATTCATTTTCCACAAGTATTTCTATAAGTGATCCATAAAAATAAACATCAATTCTTCCCTCTAACTGAATGGACATTTAATCCAATAAGAATTTTATTTCTATGTAAAATGCTCTTACCTTGGTTGAACTTGATGTCAGATACAGGTAGAGTGGCACTTCTAATGGTGAAACATGCAAGAATCATAAGTGAGTAGAATTTGAGTTTTGTGGTCTATTAGTGGTAACTAAAGAGAATATATGAACTATCACTAAATGAGGCTATATTTTTGACTAGTCCTATATTCATGTGTCCCAGCGCCAAGTGAAAGAATATTAGAAACCTGAGAAACAGACCTTCTTTTTCATTCAATACAGCTATGTGAACAAAAAAAAATTTTAGCAAATTCTTTTGATTTATTAACCTTCCTCCAAGGAATCTGAGAATACTACTAAAAAGGCAACACATTATTATCACAGCATTTACAATTTTAAACATTAGGGCCTCAACAACTATCTGCATTTATATGTGAGTACCTTCTCCCATTATTGGCAAGGGCTATTGTAATCTTTCCCAGGCAACTTATTGGACATCACTTGTGCAATACACAATGAATCTTCCAAAAATTTTTATAAAACTCTGTCTTTAACCATTTTCAATAAAAATTCCTTGAATTGTCATTCGTATCTCTTAAGTGAGACCCAAAGTCTATAAATCCTCAAAGTTTACTGCTATGTTAGATACATATAAGCCAAAAGAATATACATGGTGGACAGTGCAATAAGATTAATTTTAAAAAGTTGTCATTGTATAAAAATTAGTGTGTGATGAATACAAACTATGATAACTGAGTGCTACTAATAAATAAAAATATAGGGAAACAATGCACTTCACAATTATCACTAATAATATGGTATATCTTGGAGTAATTCTAACCAAAGTAGTGAATGATCTGTATGACAAGATCTTCAAGTTCTCAATAAAGAGATTAAAGAAGATCTCAGAAATAGGAGATATCTCCTGTGCTCATGGATTTGTAGGATTAACTTAGTATTAATGGCCATCCAACCAAATGCAATCAATAGATTCAATATATTCCCCATCACATTTTCAACACAATTCTTCACAGGCATGGAAAGAGCATTCTCAATATCATAAGGGGAAAAAAAACAAAGAACCAAAAAACAGGATGGCAAAAATAATTTTAAAAATTAAAGAACTTCTTGGGGAATCACTATCCCTTACCTCAAGTGGTACTAGAAAGTGCTGGTGATGAAAACTGGATGGCATTGGCACAAAGACAGACAGCTGAATCAATGGAATAGAAATGAAGACTCAGAAATAAACCCACACACTTATGTACAGTTGATCTTTGATATAGAAGCTAAAAATAAACCATGGATAAAAGAAAGCATATTCAATAAATGGTGCTGGTCTAACTTTCAGTCTTTGTGTAAAAAAAATTAAAATAGATATACCTTTGTCACCTTGTACAAATCTCCAAGTGGATTAAGTACCTCAAAATAAAACCAGATATATTAAAGCCAGTAAAAGAGAAAATGGGGAAGAGCCTTGAACTCACTGATTTTCTGTGTGTGTGTGGTTCTTAAAGAGGATGAAAATGTCTCAGACACTAATATCAAGAATTGATCAAGAGGACCTTGTTAAATTGGAAATCTTACATAAAGCAAAGGATATACCCAAGAGGAGAAATCGACTGACTACCTACAGATAGGGGGGAAAAAACTACGCTAATTCCACATCCATTAGAAGGATAATATCCAAAATATATAAAGAACTCAAGAAGCTAATCAGCAAAAAACAAATAACACAATCAAAAAAATGGGTATAGAACTAAACAGAATTCACATCAGAGGACTCAGGAATGGCTGAGAAGCACTTAAAGAAATGTTCAATGTCCTTACTTATCATGGAAATTCAAAGGAAAATGACACTGAGGTTCCATCTTACACCTTTCAAAATGGCAATTAAAAAAAAAAAAAAAAAAAACTTCAGGTAACAGCATAAGTTCCCAAGGATGTAAAGAATGAGAAACACTCTTCCATTGATGGTGGGATTTCAAACTGGTACAATCACTTTGGAAATCAATCTGGAGTTTCCTCAAAAAAATGTTAATAGATCTAACTGAAGACACAAATGATGGCCCAGGGGCACGAGTTCCACTATATTAATAAATGGTTATATTTGTGACAGCCAGAAGTAGGAAACAATCAAGTTGTCCCACAAGGTAAGAATGGATACAGAAAATGTGATTCATTTTCACAATGTAATATTACTCAGCTATTAAAAGCAAGGACATCCTCAGTGAGTAACCCAGAACAAATAGAACATGCATGCTATGTACTCACATATGAGTGAATATGAGCCACATTCATAATACCATTATACAATCCAATGATTCAAGATGGTTAAGCTGGGCGTGGTGGCACACACCTTTAATCCCAGCACTCAGGAGGCAGAGGCAGGCAGATTTCTGAGTTTGAAGCCAGCCTGGTCTACAAAATGAGTTCCAGGACAGCCAGGGCTA
>NW_018392856.1:77202-89889 GCF_900095145.1 Mus pahari | reverse complement strand
AAAAAAAAAAAAAAAGAAAGAAAGAAAGAAAGTCTTGACCTATGTGGGAAAGTAATAGCATAGTTAATAACAAATAGCTATAGATCTTGAGAACAGGTGCCTAGCAATCCCCAGTTGAGAACAAATAGCTATAGATCTTGTGGACAGGTACCTAACAACACATTGTTTTCTTTTTCCTGTTGAACTTTTTACACAGCCAATATCCTGTTCTTGGGAACAGTAGCGTTACCCCAGAAGCAAAGCAACCCACTCCAACCCCTTACCCCATATCCTGTTTCTATGAGTATATAATCTATGTGGGAAAAATAAAAATGTGTCAGCTTGTTCAGATATCCTGACTTTCTGACCATTCTTTACCTCTCTTGTCCCCCCATTCTCTTCTAGGTGACTCCCCTATCCCTGTTGACCATTCCACAGGTCAGAACAACATGAAGTTCAAGAAGAAGGAAGATCAAAGTGTTCATACCTTGGCCCTTCTTAGAAAGGGTATCAAATTACCCATGGGAAGAGAACAGAGACAAAGTGTGGAACAGAGACTGAAGAAAAGGCCATTTAGAAACTGCCCACCTGGGGATCCATCTGATATAGTTACCAAACCCAGACATTATTGAGGATGCCAACAAGTGCTTGCTGACAGGAGCTTGATATAGCTTTCTTCTGAGAGGCTCTGCCAGTGCCTAACAAATACAGAAGTGCGTGTTCACAGCCAACAAATGGACTGAGCACAGGGTCCCCAATGGAGGAGCTAGAGAAGAACCAAAGGAGCTTAAGGGGTTTGCAGCCCCATAGGAGGAACAACAATATGAACCAACCAGAAACCCCAGAGCTCCCAGGGAATAAACCAGCAACCAAAGGGTACACATGGAGCTACCCATGATTCCAGCTACATATGTAGCATAGGAGGGCCTTGTTGGACATCAGTGAAATGAGAGGACCTTGGTCCTGTGGAGGCTCAATTTCCCAGTGTAGAGGAATGCCAGGACAGGACAAAGGAGTTAGTGAGCTGGTGATTATGGGGAGGGTAGATGGCATAGAGGATTTTCTGAGTGAAACTAGGAAAGAGGACAGCTTTTGAAATGTAAATAAAGAAGATATATAATAAAAATCAAAAAAGAGGGAATGGAGGGCATCCAGCAAAAGTCCAAAGTGGGTTCCAGCTCAAGGGGATGTCTGAAGGCCTGACACTATTACTGAGGCTCTGTAATGCTTACAAAAGTTTGGTATCATGACAGCACTATTGAAGACTCAACAAGCAGCTGAAAGAGTCAGATGCAGATATTTGCTCTCAACCAATGGACAGAAGCTGCTGACCAGGGTTGTTGAATTAGGGAATGGCTAGAAGAAGCTGAGGAGCAGGGCAACCCTGTAAGAGGACCAACAGTCTCAATTCACCTGTACCCCTGAGATATCTCAAACTCTGGATCAGCAACCAGGCAGCATTCATCAGTTGAAATGAGGCCCCTAAATCATAGATAGTAGAGGATTTCTGGGTCAGGGTTCAGTAAGAGAACATGCATCTATTGCTCAAAACACTGGAAGCCCCAGGGAATTTAGAGGACTGGTTGAATTGGGTGTGTAGTTTGGGACATCCATGAGGAGGCAGGGGGTGGGGAGGGCATATGGCATGTGGAACAGTTGGAAGATAGACCAGGGGGAATGAAATCTAGAATGTAAAAACAAACAAACGAACAAATAAAAGACAAAAAATATCGAAATAGACACCTGAATTAAAAGACATGGAAAATAGTAATAGTTGATAAGAATAAAAACAAATGTAGAGAATTTTACCTGGTACTACATTTAACCAATCAATACCAGGTATTCTTCACTGGAGATTATGACTTCTTTTTTTTCACAAATATTTCTATTAGTGACCCATAAAAATAAACATTAATTCTTACATCCACCGAATGGACATTTAATCCAATAACAATTATTTCTATGTAAACACTCATACCTTGATTGAACTTCAAGTCACAACAACTGGCACTTCTAACTGTAAAATATGCAAGATTGCAAAATGACTTGGAATTGAGCTTAGTGGTTTCCTAGTGGTACCTATAGAGCATATATGAGCTACTTCCCAATGAGGATATATTTTATATATCCAAGCCTTTCACTCAAAACTATCAGAACACTTAGGAAACACAACCTTCCTTTTTAGTCAGTCAAGATATGTAACCAATATATTTGATAACTGATTTTTCTTTTATAACTTTTTTTTTCACATTTAGAATCCATCCTCTAAGGAATCTGAGAAGAATACTACTATGTAGGGAACAAATGAACATCACAGCCATTTACAATTTAAAATATTAGGACCTGAGTACTTTCTACCATCACAGGCAAAGACTATAGTGCTCTTTCCCATTCAACTTGTTAAGCATCACTTGTGCAATATTTAACAATGCTTCCAAAAATTCTAGTAAACATCTGTCTTTAACCATTTTCAACTAAAATTCACTGCTTGGTCATTCAGATGCACAATTGTTTCTCCTTAATATGTCCCCAAATCTGATAAATCTTAGCAGTTTAGCATCATGTTAGATACATAGAGGCAAAAAGAATATATATGATGGACAGAGCAATATGACAAATTACTTAGCCTCAAGTCAAAAGTTAACTATGGAGTTACCAGGACAATAGAGATGATAAACTTCATAAGGACTTTGAAAAGAGCACTTTCTGTGCTAAAAAATATGTTTAAAAGTTCAATGTAGCAGAAGATGGCCTAGTTAGCCATCACTGGGAAGAGAGTCCACTTGGTCTTACAAACTTTATATGCCCCAATACAGGAGAATGTCAGGTCCAAGAAGTAGGAGTGGGTGGGTAGGGCAACAGGGCAGGGAGAGGGTATAGGGGACTTTCGTGATAACATTTGAAAGGTAAATGAAGAAAATATCTAATAAAAAATGAAAAAAATTTCAAAATTAGTGAGATACCAAGATTAAATATAATCCAAGCATTATATAATATGATAGATTCAACCTGTTAGCATCATTTGACTCTTCCACACATCAATATTTAGATAAAATTAAGTGTAACTGAGGCTCCCGAATTATGAACAATAACAGAAACTTGAATTTTATGAAATTACCACAGAATTGACAAGAACCACATGATGATATCTAATAAACACAATTGAGAAAGTTTTTGCAGTGATACTAAATAGTGATTAAGACAAAGCAATACACCTAAACTACTACATATATTATGACTCATGGAAAATGGGTGGTAGCTGGAAAGCTTATTATGCTAATATTGAATGTTTAAAAAAAGAAGAAAATAAATTTTGAATGGCAAACCTTATCATTGGAATATCTACAAACTCATTGCTATGTATGTCCTTAAAGAATGAAATATGCAGATATGTATGAACATAGAACATTGTTTTTACAAACAATAAGAAAGTAAACCTGATGGTAAAATTTGGATTGAAATGTAATGTAAAGCATCTAAGACCTTTATTGTTAGCAAGAGATAATAAGAGAGAATTGGAGAATTGCAGTATTTGGGTTTAATGCTCTCAGAGTGTAGTGCCAAACAAGGTAGGGTAATGTCAGAGAATGTTCCAGAAAATCTCATGGTGCCAAGTGACAACTGCTGTCCTGATATAAAAATACTACACAGATCTGATCCTCAAACTCATAAGGAGCAACAGGTCTCCTGTGTTTGTCAGATTCTGAAGGCTGACAAAATACACCATGCTTGCAGATTAAAAAGAACTCCAGGGCTGAGTCCTGATTGATAAATCTTAAAACTGAAGCATTTACCAGAATAGATAAAAAAATACCTTGTACTGAAAACTGAATCAGTTTCATTCAGAGCAGAAATGTGAAGAATCATAGCAAGTTACCTGACCATGGTGACTTTTTCTTTTCATTTTCATCTGCAGATTTCCAGAGCAGTCCTCCTTCACACACACACACACACACACACACACACACACACACACACACACACACACACAAACAGCCTGTTGTTAATCTCCAGCAAGAGCGTGGTACAAACTGAAAGCTAGTCATCAACCAGGAGCATTACTGAAATATTTTTTATGTGCATAGATTTCTTTGGCTGTGGTTTACTCTGACTGGCTGAGTGAACATAGGAAAATAGAGAAAAGATTTGGGACCAATCAGGAGAGAGGTCTCAAAAATGATAAAGAAGACACAAATCCTGTTGTTACCATGGAGATTTTTTCCATCAATGTTCCTCCATCTTTTCTCCCCTCTCCCTGCCTAGTGCATCAGGCAAAAAATAAAATAAAAGATGACATAGAAGGAGAATGACTATAATGTTATGTGGTTATTCTTAGTGTTCTGTCTCTTATTAAAAACAGAGAAAACTGTCCAGTACTGCTTGTGCTTTTGAGCATGTATCTGGATAATGGTACCTATAATAAAGCCTCTATTTGTGTTTAGGGACAGCTGCTTGTAGTCACTGGCTTTTAAATGCACTCCAGAGCTGAACCTTTGTAATCTTCCTGTCCCAATATCCTGAGAAGCTTTGTTTATTTGGAAGTTTATCACAATATTTCGTATATCCATGCACATTTCAACTCACAAACAATGGTCTTCGAATATCTAAAGGCATACTTGTGTGCAGTTTCATCAAGCTATTTACCACATAATACACTGTGTGTTACATTATAATAATAGTAAACAAATATGAAAAGGAGTCTATTTAAGAAAAGAAATATCCAAATTCTAGATATACTATAATATATTCTTTGTGTGTGCATACATGTGTTTGATATATTTATGTAGAGAAGCACATTGTATACATGTGTATGGTAGGTATTTTAGAACATACAGAATTGTTATTAAGCTGTCATTATTTCGTAAGTATTTAACTTAATACACATATGTCATATAATGTATTAAAATACAACCATTACACATAATACATTGGCCTTATCCACAATATCTTTAACTAATAATCCATTGCCAATTAAATTGACCTCTTTTCCTACACTTTCAGCTGATTTATCACTGGTGATATGTGCAGAAAGATCAACAACAGCTTGAGTATCCTCTAATGCTAATCTTCCCTGAAAAGTATTACATTCCTTCTGCAACTAGTTCATCAAATGCCAACAACTACTAGAAATTTCTTCCATCCTAATTCTGCTGCCTTCCTGTAAAGTTATCCTGAAGTATCGCCTTTAGATTTTGCATACTTGACTGAAATTTTAGGAAATATGACTCTATGTTGTTCCTCTGTGAGCAGCACATGTGTAGCTAAAGACAAGAAGTACCTAAGACTGTCTTATACCATTCATGTAATAAGTGAGCCAATCTTCTGACATAGTACACTCCTTCACTAAATATAACTTCCAATAATACCTGACATACTTTCCTTTGAGAAACAATAATTTATATTAACACGTTCAAATATATAACAGGGGTTTCATTTTGCATTGAACCTGGTTTATTAATGTTGATGTGTGAAAATTTATTACAGAATTATATATGCTCCTAAATAATAATGATAGAATACAATCATTCAATTATTACTAACACTATAACACATGTTAAAAATAAGAACTATTTTACTCCTTTCTACAATGTCCCTCATCCTACTGTGGTTTTGACAGTTCAGGTCTTTTCAAACATTTAATGGTATGTCCTTCAATTTCTTCCCTTCCTTCTACTTCTGCTTATATATTTTTGTTTGTTTGTTTGTTTGTGTGATCAGGGATTTTTGTTTGTTTGTTTTTTATTAGTGGTATGGTGCTCACATCTTATTTTTCACTACATGTCTGCTGTGTAATTTATATTATATCACACAATGTGAGAGAAATAATGATCAATAAAGTAAACTTCCATGCCATGTAATGTTATGAACTTTTAAGGAATAGCTCTACCTGCTAATTATCTGAAATAGTATAATATCTAACTGTTTTTATACCCACAGACAAACTTTAACGATCACCTTCAGTAGAATTATTAATTTTACTGTGTTTAGAAGCAAATTACTACACAGGTTAACAGCAGAGAATTTACAGTGGTCTGCCTTACCCTGACAGATGAATCCACAAAATAAATTATTATTCCAACATTTAGGCAATATTGTAGAATGTGGTCAGAAAGATTATAATATTCATCAGACTAGGCCATTGGCTGTTCACAAAATGTCTTTTGTGTAACATACACAATCTACATGCATAAAATCTCAAAACCATAGGTACTGTATTGGCTAATTTTGTGTCAACTTGATACAGCTGGAGTTATCACAGAGAAAGGAGCTTCAGTTGGGGAAATGCCTCCATGAGCTCCAACTGTAAGGCATTTTCTCAATTAGTGATCAAGGGGGGAGGGCCCCTTGTGGGTGGTGCTATCTCTGGGCTGGTAGTCTTGGTTCTATAAGAGAGCAGGCTGAGCAAGCCAGTGGAAGCAAGCCAGTAAAGAACATACCTCCATGGCCTCTGCATCAGCTCCTGCTTTCTGACCTATTTGAGTTCCAGTCCTGACTTCCTTTGGTGATAAACAGCAATGTGGAAAATGTAAGTTGAATAAACCCTTTCCTCCCCAACTTGCTTCTTGGTCATGATGTTTGTGTAGGAATAGAAACCCTGACTAAGACAGGTACCTAGAATGATTAACAAAATGTCACCATAATCCATATATTAATATGTATATGCATGTCCAGAAACCTCCAAATTCAGTACAGTATTTCAGACACCTAAAGAAATATGAGATCAGGAGATAAATTTCTATAGGGAAGAACACTCCAGTTAGTTATCTACCACAAAATGGTCATCACTAAAAGCACACATTCATACAACTAACACTATTTACTGATTACAGTTAATTTATGTCTCAAAAATGAAATTATATATGTATGTACATTTTTATATAACAGTAATTAGTGAAAATGGCATGAACATTAAAGAAATCCAATAAATAAGTTTAGTGGATAGAAGAAAAAATTAAAAGAAAAATATTTATATTAAAATATCAAAAAATACATGACATAATTTTAAAATATTTTCAGTAGCAATGATATAAAGATTGTCTCACCCTCTACTTAACATTTGCAAAGCAAACCTACATAGTTTCAGCTATATTCTCTCTGGCTAACAAATGAGTTTATTTTGCTAACTTATAAAAAACAGGCAATGTACTATTTACTGTGCTATGTATCTTGTGACCCAAATGTTGTACCACAAAGTATTCAGCACAAATTATGGCACTCACATAGGTATAGTGATGAGCTCAACATTTTGGGACTTCCTTAGCTAAAATACTCGATTATCTTCCTAAGGTGACAAGAAATTAGGTTTGAGTCCCATAGAAATTGTAGGCACATACTGATGTCCAAGATCTGTCATTTACTAAGGCTATGTGGATAATCAAAAACCCATAATAAACATCATGTCAGGGTTAGGGTTAGGGATGTGGTGAGGGTTATGGCTAGGGTTAGGTTTAGGGTTATGTTTAGGGTTCAGGTTGGGGTTAGGGGTGGGGTTGGGGTTTGGGTTTGGCTTGGGGTTGGGGTTGGGGTTGGGTTTGGGGTTGGGGTTAGGGTAGGGTTAGGATTAGGGATATTACCTACTGAGGTAAGGGGAATCAATATTATTTAGGGATTCATCCCAATATAGATGATTCAATCTAATTCCAGTTGGTAAGCCAGGTGACAGAGAGATAATTAGATAGATAGATAGATAGATAGAGATATGAAAACACTCTAAGATCGGGGTATATTACTGTATAGAATGGAGAGAGAGAGAGAGAGAGAGAGAGAGAGAGAGAGAGAGAGAGAGAGAGAGAGAGAGAGGTATTAACACACACACACACACACACACACACTTATACATGCTTACACATACAAATAAATCCATACACAAACCACTGTGTTTAGAAGTGCTGAGTTTGACCGTACGTTTAGTGGACATGAGATGTACTGGAAGGGTATACTAGAATTGATATAAAGAAAATAGAGTGTTGATTTATGAAATAACAAAATGTTTAATAAAATTATTTGAGTTTATCTATGGATGTTTTTAAACTCCCACATTAAATATATGCACAGAATAAGCCAATTCTTATATTAAACATAGGGTAATCTAAATGTGATATTACTTTTTAGTGAATTCAATTAGTCCCCAAAGGAAAAAATTAGTATTGTAAGTTATCCCTTACTTGCATTTCTTTATATTATAGAATAATAAGATTTACAAGGCCTTATGCTTTGAATAATGCATTGTTTTTTCTTTCATATTATATAGTAATAGAATGTTGTTACTTAAAAATAATACAGAATTTTCAGGACATTTTGAAAAACATGTGTGAAGCTAAAGTGGAAGGAAATATTACTATTTTTACATGTGGCTTCATTCTTATATCAATCAGACAATTTGTTCTATAGGAAAAAGGTACTGGTTTCTCGATAAAACTGATTCTGGTAGTTTGCTCTGCACAATAAATTTGCAGTTTATCCAGTGGTAACGCTGGATCATAGGTATCTTCCCACCTTATAGTCAATATAAATATTACTGAACTACTTTCCCCTTCAGGCCATGCTTTGGAACAGGGATAAACATGACACAAAAATCATTCTTCATTCCTTTCTGATTGTTTTATGTTTCTATACAGGTCTCCAAGTCATGTGAGAAGCATATCAATTATATATATGTTCTAAGAAATAATGGTGACAAAAGTAGCAATTTGTAACTAGAAGTAAAATGATATGCTGCTGGAAATATGTGGGGACTCCCATTGCTTGGAAAACTGCAAAAAATTTTAAGTTCTGTGTGCCTGGAAATGAAAGCAGACATATACCATACCACTTATTTCCTCTTTCTACGAAGGTTCTGTCTGCCTACAGATATCCCTGTATTTTCTCTTTTTCTTACACAAGAGAAACAACTCAAAGAATATTAGGACATAGTTATGGGCATATCTTTTGTGTATCAGATGTTCAACTTTTTCTTTTTCCTACAATAATTCTTCATGAAAATATTTTGTTCAAAATGAGTAGGATTTGAGCTTAGTGTATCTATAGGGGAAACATGAGCTATCTCACAAGGAGGATATATGATTTACCATTACTACATTTATATATTCAAGCCCCTCATCCAAAACAATCAGCATCCTAATAAACAGAACCTTCTTTTTCCTTCAGTACAGGAGTGTAACCAATAGATTTCATAACAGATTTTATTCATTTAAAATTCTTTCTCCAAGGAATTTGGGGTCAAATCTGTGATTATGACAACCCACATTTTTATCACTGCCTTTCACAATTTAAAATATTAGGTTCTAAACAATTATCTGCATTTGTATGTGTGTAATTTCTACAACAACAGGCAAAGTCTGTTGTAATAATTCCAGTCACATTGTTTGACATCAATTGTCCAATACATAATAAATCTTCCAATGATTCTATCCCACCCTCTCTTTGGAACATATTTTCAAGTAATATTCCATGCTTTGTTTATCAGATAAATATTCACTTCTTTTGAATGGGACCCAAAATCTGATAAATTCTCAAATTTAGCATTATGTTAGGAACATAGAAGCAAAAAGAATTCAAATGATGGACAGAACAATTACAGAAATTATTGAGCCACAGACATATAATTAATTATACAGTTATCAGTACAATATAGATGATAGACTTGTGAAACATTTTGATAATAACAGTTAAGTTGTATCAAATTTTAGTTAAGTTGAAAATTAATGACATACCACCATTAAATATGAGACATGTATGATACAGTACGAGATATCCAACCCATTAGAATCATTAGATTTTTCCACATTTCTTCATTTAGATAAAATTATATGCAATTTTAGTTTCTAGAGTATGCACAGAACAGAAATTTAAATTTTATAAAATTACCGCAGAATATACAATACCCACAGGATGATAACTAATAATCACAGTTGAAAAAGTGTTTTGTGATACTAAAGTGTAATTATGACAAATCAATATAGCTAAAATATCATAAATACTAGTACTCAGAGAAACTGTGTGGTGGTTGGAAACCTTAGTACATTGAGATTCAAAGTCAAAATTAGAAAAATACATTTTGGTATGTTAAAATTTTAATTGGAATATATGCCAAATCTTTGCTTTGACTGTCCTTAAAGAAAGGAATGTGCAGATGTGTAATTATGATTACAGAATTATGTGTGTTAGCAACAATAACAGTGCAAATCTGATGTTAGAATTTGGATTGAAATGTAATGTAAAGCACCTGAGACTTTTGATGGTAACGAAAGTATAACAAAGGATAATTGCAGTATTTTTGTTTTAGTACTCTCAAAGTGTAGTGGCACACTAGATAAGGGGATGCCAGACAGTCTCATAGTGCCAAGTGAGAAAGGCTGTCCTGATATTAAAATCTTTTACAGATATGATCCCCAAAGCATATTAAGGAGCAACAGATCTCCTCTCTCTGCCAGATACTGAAAGCTAATGTAATACAACATCCTTGCAGAAGAAGCACAACTCCAAGGATGAGTCCTGATTTTTAGATGTAAAACTGAGGCAATGACCAGTAGCAATAAAAAATACCTGGGGCTGGTGAGATGGCTCAGTGGGTAAGAGCACCCGACTGCTTCCGAAGGTCCGGAGTTCAAATCCCAGCAACCACATGGTGGCTCATAACCATCCATAACAAGATCTGATGCCCTCTTCTGGACTGTCTGAAGACAGCTACGGTGTACTCACATATAATAAATAAATAAATCTTTTAAAAAAAATACCTTGCACTACAAATAGGAGCAGTTTCATTCAAAGCAAGAATGTGATGAAACATACCAAGTTACCTGACCATGATGATGTTTTCTTTTCATTTTCATCTGCAGCTTTCCAGAACACAACTCCTTCTCAAAATCTGCAGCAAGAGACTGGTCCAAGAAGAGAGCTAGACAACAATAAGGCGCATTACTGGAGAATTTTTTAGGTGAATAGATTTCTTTAGCTGTGGTTGACTCAGACTGGCTGAGATTATGTAGGAAAATAGAGAAAAGTTTTGGGACCAATCAGGAGAGAGATCTCAAAAAGGATAAAGAGGTCAAAATCCTGTTGTTACCAGGGTGATTTTCAACCAAAATTTCTCAATTAATTCTCCCCTCTTCCTGCTTGTTGCATCAGGAATACAAAGAGGATGAACTAGAAGGAGAAAGACCAAAATATTCTGTAGTTTTTCTTCGGTTTCTGGCTCTATAGAACCAGAGAAAACTGTCCAGTAATACCTTTGCCTTCGATCCTGTATCTGGCTAATGATACCTATAATGAAGCCTTAATGTGTATCTTTGGATTACTGCTTGTCATCATGGGTCATCACATTCACTCCAGGGGTGAACATTTGCAATTTTTCTACTCCAATATCCTGAGCATCTATGTCACATTCAATTTATGTCTCATAAATGAAATTATGTATGTATATACAGATTTTTACATAATAAAAATTAAGAAAATGGAATGAAGTTTTAAAAGAACAAATAAAATATGAGGAATTAATAGAATAAAATATTTCAAAATTTATCACACTAATTCCTATATATATGTACATTACAAATTAAAAAATTGTTCTTCATTTATCTAAAGGTATGCTTTTGTCCAGTTTTCTAAAGCTATTTACCACATAGTACAATGTGTCTTAAATTAACATAATGGTAAAGAAATATTAAGAGGAGTTTGTTTTATAAAAGAAATATCAAAAATCTAGGCATACTATATCCTTTCTTTGTGTGTGTTTTTTATGCAGAGATGCATGTGGTATACATGGGTGTGCTGTATATTTGAGAACTTACAGAATTGATATTAAGATGTCATTATTTTGTAGATAATTAACTTAATATTCAGTTGCCATATAATCTGTTAAAAATACAACTGTTACATACACTATATTAGGGTTACTTAAAGTATAATTAATAATCCAAGGCCACTTCATTTTATCTCATTTTAATACACATTCAGTCAATTTAGCACTGTTGATATATGCTCAGATATAGAGAGATCTACAGGAGCATGAGTACCCTCTCAATCTAATATTCCCTGAAAAATATTACTTTCTCTCTGCAACCAGTTCATCAAATGTCAACAACTACTGCAAGTTTCTTCCATTCCATCTAATGCCTTCCTGTGAAATTATCCTCACATTGCAACTTTAGAATTTGCATATTTGTCTTAAATTTCAGGAGATACAGCTGTGCTCCTGCTGCTCTCTTGTGAGTAGCACATATGTAGTTGAAGAAAAGCAACATTGAAGAGTCTTTTATACTCTCCATGTCACAAGTGAACCAACATTCTGACAAAATACAGAACTGCATGATTATACTTTCCAATTATCCCAATTTTCTTTCATTTATGAAGCAGGAATTTGTATTAACAGGTTCAAATGTATACCATGCTTGCCATTTTGCATTGCACATGGATTTTTTTTAAAAAAATATTTTAATGGTTAAAAATGCATTATTCATTGAAGGGACACATAGTTCCAATTAATATGGAAGAATACAGTTTTTCAATTATTACTTTAAAAAATTACATGTTAATAATAAGAATTATATGACTCTGTTTTACAATGTCCCTCATCCTACTGTCATCCTGATTGTTCAATTCCACAACCCTCATTGTGGTATGTACCCCATTTTCTCTTATTCAATCAACTTTTGTTTTGCTTGATTAATTTTTTTGTTGTTGATATTCGTGTTTTTTTCTCTTCATTCT
>NW_018392856.1:71873-76268 GCF_900095145.1 Mus pahari | reverse complement strand
AGAAGAAGAAGAAGAAGAAGAAGAAGAGGGAGGAAGGAGGGGGAAGGGGACGAGAGGGGGAGGGAGAGGCAGATAGCAGAGAAAAGTTTGAAATTGGAGGTTGTGAAAACTAAATTTCAGTACTGATAGCACTATCATCAACTTTCGCCAGAGTCTTTAAATCACTGTGTGCTCAGTAGCCTGTAACATACATAATAATATTAAATACCTTTATTATGAAATTCCTGTATGTATAAAACTTGTTAATGGAATAAGTTTTATCAAATAATATAAATGTTAGCCACAAATATATTTTTAACTTATAATAATTATATCTACATATCTTAATGTTCTTTTCAATGACTAGAATCATAGTTTTCCCAGGAAGCATCATATTTGCAAAACTACTAGATATTAAGTATATCTTAAGTACTTTCAATTTATACTTTAATATTAAGTATATATTAAGTACTTTCATTCCAAAGTACAGATACTTTACTTTTGGTCTTATAGATAAACTCGTCTAAAATTCACAAGCAAGTCTAAAGAGTTGTCATTGACACAGTGTCCAGAAAACTAGAATGAAAATCAAGTACTTTATTCATGCTATCACTACTCAAACCAATTATAATTAAGATATTATCATATTGCTTATACTTAGTAATGCTTTAAGGGATTAAAATGTACTGCCACAAAAGGAGTAATCAAGACAGGCTTATTTATGTATGCCCTTGATCTTAATTCAGGAAAGACAGTGTCAGGTGAATTCCTATGAATTTGAAGCTAGAATAGTATAAATAAGGAGTATCAGATCATTCAACCCAAGATAAGAAGCCCTTTTCTCCAAAGAACAAAAATAGTTAGAGACTTACTAACATGCCACACCAGCCCCAGTAGGATCTGTGTAACAAGTTCCACAGACTGAGGGGATTGACCTCAAAAGGGGGAGGCCTCCTGGAGCCAGTTGTGGAACTCTTTGCTGGAGAAAAATTATTGAAACATAGTTCTCATTGCATTCTATCTGTTTTGTTTTCTCTTATTTAGTTTCTTATTTACATGTTCCTGGGAGCCTAGGCCAAGGTCTTACGTGAGTATAATGGGTAAAAATCCATCCCTTGAGATGGGGTCATTAACATGACCTTATCCCCATGGAAAACAATGCTTTACTTTTTAAATAATTTCCTTTTGTGAAAAAGTATTTACTATTATGAAAGTTAAAAACTTTCCCAATAATAAAATTTCATATGGCTACAAGTGTGTCATCGGAGGTGGGCTTTGGTATATGGTTAAAAAAAAGCCTTAATTAGAAAGAATTAACATAGTTTAAATTTATGCATTGAGGATTTATAAAAAAAATATTCAGAGCCAGGCAGTGGTGGCACATGCCTTTAATCCCAGCAATTGGGAGGCAGAGCCAGGCAGATTTGTGAAACCCTGTCTCAAAAAACCAATAAAGAAACAAACAAACAGACAAATAAATAAATAAATCAGGCATTAGATGTTCAATAATAATTGACCATATGAGGCTGCAGAGACAGCTCAGCGAATAAGATCACTGACCAAAAATATTTACTAATCTGCTCTTGGAAATATGCCACTATTCTTGGATGACTGCCCCCAATGAATACACACTTTTAGAATTGTTATATTTTGATGATTTATATTAACAATGATTTTACCTGTTCTATTTGTAATTCACTGAATACATAGTTTCAGAGTTGTAATGCTTGGATGATTTTTGTGCTTTTCTGCGCCAAACGCTTTTTGTTGATATTTGGGATTGTTTCACTGGATACAGTTTCTAAGAGATGTAATGCTTTTGTTTTGTTTGTTTTGGTTTGTTTTGGTTTTATTTTTGTTTTTGTTTTTAATGTATAAAACCCCTGCTTGAGAGCTGCAAAATACACTTGGGTTCAAACTGCCTTTGTGTTTGTTTCTGGTTGTCACCACCGAATCCTTACCCATTAGTTTTGAGGACCCTCATTTCAGGGACCCCATACAGGACTGGGGTGATCTGTGGCACTAAAATCATAGGAGGGAAGGTAGATGTATATATTTTTGTTCATGTGTGCATGAAGTTGAGGTCTATGCAAGGAAATGTACTGGCAATATTCAAACTCACATTTTTCTATACTGATGCACAACATACGTTTTTGAGAAAATCTATCATTATACCCATAGAACAATATTTTTTCTAAACCTGATTACTTACTGTTCATTTATTTGTATGCTGATTCAAGAGGTGGAACCCGAAGCCCTCCCCCTCTACTGCATAGAAACTATAGACTAATTCCTCTCTCCTGTCTTAAACACTTACATATAAGGCAAAAATATCTGTAAAATTGATGAAGTGTGCAAAAGAAACAGTATTTCTTAAATTAATTGTCAAGTTATATTTTAAATAATACAAGGTAAGAATTTCTGATCCATGAATTATGAACTCCAAAAATCTATAGTGGTGAGCTGGTTCTCAGGATTCTAAGGAGTACAGAGTTATCATATCATCCTTATTGGTGTTAATATATCATGTTATTATTAGAGTAACAAAACTTCGTATAAAATCTAATATCATTTGTAAAACTATGATGCTTCAGCTATAATTTTCATGGTATGATAAAATATTTAAAATAGTTTTCAATTAAATTAATAAAATTGATTTTTGAGTATCTAGTTAACAGTACATTAAAACAATTTTCAAACTATCACAATAACTGTGTCTTGACTTAGAGGGTAGTGGCTAGCTGTGTGAAAGTGGATATGATCTGTGGGATTTGGTAAGGAGAAAGTTTTTGAAGTTTAGTTAGGATTAGGATGGGTAAATCCTGGTAAACCGGGCATTATGTTGATAGGGAATGGTCAAAAGGGAAAGTTGAAAAAGCCAAAATGCTCAGACCACTTGCCTATAGGTTTGAAATGTTTGAATTAGTGTGCTATCTTTTGGCGATTGAGACTGTTGAGGTGGTATTTTAGCCAAGTCACGTTGCACTAAAAAAAAATGAGATGATGATGCTTAATAACATCACAAATTATGGGTAAGGCATTTATTTGATTAGATATGGGGAAAGGGTTGAGAACATAGCTTTTGAATGGGAAGAACTTATTGTCAACATGTAAGAGAGGTTGTGTTGCATGACATAGGCAAGGGAGTAGAGAAGAATATATGTTACACTAAGAATCTCAATATGGGTATCCCCCAAGTAGATTAAGAGAATTGTAAAATAGAAACATTTAAACACAAAGAGAAAAGGTAATCCTTGTTGTTGTGACAGGAGACCTGTGGAATTATAGGTGGTTTCTTCCACACCAGCACAGCTTTTATAGTAATAGTAGAAAAAGCAGGGAAGTCCAGGTTGATACTTAACCAGTAAATGTGGATACATCGAGTGGATGAGAAAAGAATGGGACAGGTAGACTAGGAAAGGCTTTTTGGAAAAGGGTTAAGGGTTTCAGTACGTGGAGAGGAGAGGATCTTAGTATCTAGAGATTCCCATACAGGCATGGCAGGCTCTAGGATCCAGAGAGACACTGAATAGTTAAGGAGATTTGGATGGTTTGAGAAGGTTGAGGCAGAGCTGCTGGACTCCAGAATTGTACTCTTGAATTGGAGACAAATATGTTGAGTGGCACAAGCCACTCTGGTCAAGAGAACTGCACCCATAGAGCAAAATTGGTGGGTTATTGAAACAAGGTGACAAGGAGAAGCTTATCTCTTTGAAGAGGGGATCACTTGAGTTTCTGTTTTGCAAGCAGCAGGAAAATGCAATATGCACAATAAAGAAACCAAAAATAGCAGCTCTGTTGGTAAAAGAGAGGAAATTTACTCCAAAGTGCATATATCCATTTCTTTTTTAAATATTGTAAATATACATTTTCATTAGATATTTTCTTCATTTATATTTCACATGATATCCCGAAAGTCCCCTATACCCTTCCTCTACCCTGCTCCCCAACCCACCCACTCCTGCTTCCCTTCTCTGGCATTCCCCTGTACTGGGACATATAATATTCGCAAGACGAAGGGCTTCTCTTCCCGTGGATGGGCCATCCTCTGCTACATATGCAACTGGAGACACAGCTCTGGGGGAACTGGTTAGTGCATAATATTGTTCCTCCTATAAGGTTGCAGACCCTTTAGCTCCTTGGACACTTTCTCTAGCTCCTTCATTAGGGCCACATGAAACTCAAGAAGGAGGAAAACCAAAGTGTGGATACTTTGCTGGTGGGACTGCAAGCTTGTACAACCACTCTGGAAATCAGTCTGGCAGTTCCTCAGAAAATTGAACATAGTACTACCAGAGAACCCAGCAATAACTCTTCTGGGTATATACCCAGAAGATGTTCCAACTGGTAATAAGGACACATGCTCCACTATGTTCATAGCAGCCTTATTTATAATAGCCAGAAGCTGGAAAGAAC
>NW_018392856.1:64744-71738 GCF_900095145.1 Mus pahari | reverse complement strand
AAAATACCCATGAAAGGATATAGCTACAGAGACAAAATTTAGAGCTAAGATGAAAGGATGGACTATCCAGAGACTACCCCATCCGGGAATCCATCCCATTATCAGCCACCAAACCCAGATACTAATGCTCATGCCAGCGAGATTCTGCTGAAGGGACCCTGGTATTGCGTCCTCTTGTGAGGCTATGCCAGTGCCTGGCAAACACAGAAGTGGATGCTGACAGTCAGCTATTGGACACAGAGCCCCCAATGGAGGAGCTAGAGAAAGTACCCAAGGAGTTGTAGGGGGCTACAACCCTGTAGGTGGAACAACAATATGAACTAGTCAGTATCCCCTGAGCTCGAATCTCTATTTGCATATGTAGCAGAAGATGGTCTAATCAGCCATCATTGGGAAGAGAGGTCCCTTGGTCTTGTAAACTTTATATGACCCAGCACAGGGGAAGGTCAGGGTCAAGTAGTGGGAGTGGGTGGGTAGGGGAGCAGGGGTGGGGGTGGGGTATAGGGAACTTTCGGGATAGCATTTGAAATGTAAATAAAGAAAATAAAAATAAATAAATTTAAAAAATAACCTCCCACCTACTAAAACTTCTAATATTTTTCCATTAGTGGCAGATGTAAATAATGTCTAAAAACCTATCTAGAGTAAAGCAATATAGAATGCTTACCAATTATTGCTTCTAAAAAAAAATAGCTTCCTTGACACATTTTAAAATCCTAGGTGAGGGGCATGATAGCTTCAACCCAAATACTATACAAGAGAGTCATTTCCCAACAGAAATGATAGATTTCAAATACACACACACACACACACACACACACACACACACACACACACACGCACACACATTATAGTATTATATGGAATGGTATACCTTTTTGAGGTATAGAATTTAGAAAGGAGTGGTCAATAAGTGGTAGGCAGGTACAGATGAATATTCTGATACGTATATCTTGAGTCAGTTTGCTTTTCTTTGTTTATATGGAAATAGTTATTAAGCTAAGCTCGGATGATATTTCACATGCTGCCATAGCTAAACTCCACTAGATGTCAGTTGTACTCTATAGAGAATATTACTGCGGTAGATAGCAATTTGCAGAAATATTAGAGGAAAAATTAGAATTGTCAGCCAAAGCTGACAGTCAAGTTTGTTCATCTATCTCAGATTTGAATTTGGTGTTAATTGTTTTACTCTTACATGAAGATGATGGAATTATTTCTGGGAAATAGGTGCTACCTCTTAGAGATTCATACATTTATCTCAGCACAAATAATAGAACCAGTGAATAGAAACTAGTTATAGGCAGCTCACTATTTCTTTCACACATGGTTAGCAAATTACAAAAATGCATTTGGGCCTCTGCTATTTGCTTGTGACTGTCCAGCTTAATAATAAATTATGCATCAATACCCACATTCTGCTTTATATTTTATTGCACAACCATGAGTCTGAGTGTATAAGATTAGATCAAAATGAATCTGCAGAGAAAACAATGACAGAGATTGTGAAACTTTAATAAGGAAAGACGAAAGTGACACTGGAAAGTAGTATTTAATTGTGCATGAAAGCTTCTAAGTGTCATCAAGGTAGAGTGACCCATGATATGGCATGTAGACATTTCCAATAACTTGGTTCACCAGTAAGAAGACAGTAACTTCTTACCTTTATAGAAATCCTAACTATTTAGACCAGAAGAGTTGTGCAGTAATGGAGATTGGTAAAGGTAGAAATGTAGTGTGAAGAATAGGATAGAGGGGACTGCTGGGTAATGGGCATGGAGGTATAAATGGAGTTAGTGAAAATTAGTGTCACACCAGTGTTCTGGTGCTCTGGGCAGACAGACGCAGGACTGCTACACTCTTTCTACATGGTGCAAGGTGGGTATCTGGCTGTCTGAAATCATAGAACCCCATCCCGCTGAGGGTAGACAAGGGGCAGTCCAAGGTCTCTGGGCCTCAAGAAAGCCAGAGATAACAGGTTCTTGGTATTGGGCATCCCAGATGCAACTGGACACTGCAGAAGAACTGAGAACAAAATGGGGACCCAGCGGGTGGATGGCTCAGTCATCCACAGGGCTGAAGGTAGGAGAGGACAGAGAGAGAGAGAGTGGGTGCTGGGTGGTTGCCTCATGGGAAAGAGTCCTCTGTCCAGTCCATATCTGGAGCACAGGAAGACCTTCCAGCAGGAAGTTAGACAAGGCTCATTGGGGAAAGTCTGTCCCATCCTGCAAGTACAGCCGGCTCTGATGAGTAGAGATGTACTATGATTTTAGAGCTTTATTGTAGAAAGGTGGAGAGAAACAGAGAAGGTAAGAGAAAGAGAGAGGTTGGCCATGGCCACATGGAGAGAAAGGGGAGGGAGAGAGTGAAGGGGGGCTAGAGATAAAAGTTAGAAAGGTGAGAGCTTAAAGAGAGCAAGGAGGGGTCAAGCAGCTCCTTTTATATTAGGCTGGGCTACCTTGCTGTTGCCACGTAACTTTGGGGAGGAGCATACCTGGCTATTGTCAGGTAATTGTGGGGAAGGAGTCTAGCCAGAATGCCAGGAGATTGGGGCTTTTTCTGCATGGTTGATAGTCACAGAATTGTTGGGGGCTCTGTGATGTCAGAAACCTGTCTCTGGGAGCCTGGCTCACTGTTCCATCCCTTGTAGATTTTTCTCCTGAGTCTATGAAGCAAGCCTTGTTCAACCAAAACAGGCTGCCTTTCAAGGCCCCACAGGGGACCTTGATAAAACCCATACTCTCAATTGTAGGAGTCCAGAATTTATAAAGGAATAACACCAAGTGCTCTGAAAATAGCAGGCTGAACACAGAGACTGAGTATTTTACCTCTTCTGGTCCTTCGGACCATGCTGGACTGAATAGTTGTTTCTACCCTTGAACACCTACACTTTTGTTTATATGGGGAATTCTGCAAATGATTATTTTATCCAGTTCCAGTAACCTTAAATAATTCTTAAACTTGTATTTCCAGTGTAGGACCCATCATTTAAAAAAAAATCTTTTGATGCCTAAAGACTCTGAGACATTGTTTCTATTTCTCAGTTTGGAGTCCAACCATGAAAATATTTTGTCACTACTTTATAAATATTTTGAATATATGTATCTGATATGCATTATATCTGATATAGATCTCCACAAAGAGGTTGCAAACCACAGTCTCATAAATGTTGATCTCAGAAAATGCAGACTTTTGAGAACTGCAATTTTGAGATACTTTTACGGGTTTAGTAAAAACAACAAATTGTTTTTCATATGGTTCATTCAGTGTCAGAATTTAGTGTGTTCAATTTCCCACTTAGCATATGCCAAACATTTATAATTCATGGTTGGAATAGTTAGGGTTGCCAATAGTATATTATTTAATTAATATCCCAAGATGAAGAGGTACTCAGTTACTCTATATTTTTTCTCCTCAGATGTCTCATGGTATAATACATGCTGTAAAAAAATTATGGGTACTTCACCAATACAAATGTATTGAGGTATATGTACTAAAAATAATGAGAAGTACTTCTAAATGCTTGGGTAAAACTGTCTAATGACTGGTTACAAATTAAATATTGGATAACTGTTTTAACATCTGGAGAAAGGTCATTTTAGTTCTAGAGAGTGATGTATCAAGGATTTGACTGAATGCATTTTGGTAACAGTTGATGCATCTAGAATCAGTGTTATGTCTTCCTAGATGGCTTGTATAAGAAAAAGATAATTGTGAGCTGCAAAACTTGTGATATGTCATAGTGCACTATAAGTAGTTTACATGTGAGGTTATCTGAACCTCAAAGAATAAATGCAGCAGGATGTTTCTCTTATAGTCAGTATTGAACCTTATATGTAAGCAGATATACTGAAATAACTACATTGTCTAGAATAGTTCAGGGAAAACTGGCTGGGAAAAATTTATAGAAGAACATAGCTAAAATGATATAAGTGGGAAGTATGATATTGCACATAATTTTTGTGGTAAAGAAGAAATCAATACTAAGATTAAGAAGGGGTCAAAATAAAGAACACAGGGCATGACTGTAAAAGACACAGGTAAACCTTAATTTATTTTTAATTAAATATATATATATATATATATATATATATATATATATATATATATATATATAATGTGCATGTACATATAAATAATCTCAAACTTCTTATGTTAATTTTTAACATAATGTACTCCAGCAGTAGAATTATCTAAAAATGTTTTCTTCCTAATATGTAAAACCTCCTTTGTAAGTGTATGATGGTAAGAGAACTGTAAGAATTTTGCAAAATAATATAGTATAATTCCCAATTATTTTGTTGTCTTCATGATTTTAAAGGCAAAATCTAATTTCTAAATACATTACACAGTTCATAATTCTTACTTGAAAGTATTGAATTGAAAATGACTTGTATACCTGCTGTATGAGTATTCCCTCATTAAACATCCCAAGATGCAATACATGCTTCAAATTAAAAAAAAATAACTTCAATATATATACCCTGCTGAAAAGTCAATGATCCACAATGTCAACAAAATGAGTATATTTCAATAATGCATTATTGGCATAATACCCATGGTGTGAGAAGCAGCTATGTAGATCGACATAAAGTACAAAATATATTCATTTCTTCCACAGTAAATCTAGAAAGATGTACATGCATATGAAGGTCATGGATTAAATAATGAAAATAAATTTCTAGTGTAATATTCATAAATCTGCATATTATTCACTGGTAAGCATATAAATAATCTATAATCAAGGAACATTATATATTGATTAGTTATGTCATAAAATACAGAGAAAAATTATCTGATTGGTGTCAACACAGTCATACACCTCAGTTCAGAGAACATTACAAGTGTGGAAGAAAAATTCAAGAGCCAAATGAACAAAGCCTTTTCTGTGAAATAGGTTCTATAATATACGGTATGTATTTCAGGAATCAATTCTTACATGTTACTCATATAAAAATCATATGGAAAGAACAACACCATGACAAAGGAGAGGAAAATCTCCAAATATCCCAAACTTAGATGAAGAACTCCAGGAAAATAGTGATGCCTAAGGGAACAGAGTAAGTATTCTTTGTAGATTTGAAGCTAGACTGATTATCCAACTGACATAGGATGCCCTAAAGCTTATATAGTTATAAAGAATTCTAAGATGATGTTTTAGTTTACGTTAATAAGTAGGTATCTCTCCTTCCCTTTCTGTCTCTATCTCCCTCTCACATATACATGTAAATATACTTTTAAGTAGATGTCATGAGTGTGACTGGGAAGATGACCATGCAAAGATTGGTAGGGAGATGAAGTTAGGATTGAAATGATGCAAATACTGTGTTTACTTTTAAAATATAATAATAACAAGAATAATAATTACTTCTGCTAATCTATGTGTATCCATAAGCTTCAATATATATATATATATATATATATATATATATACATGTGTATATATATATATATATATACACACATGCACAAACATATATATACACACAGATCAGTTTCATACTGGTTCCTTAGGTTATGATAATCTCATCACTATTGTTCATCAGGCTTCATATCTATGTGTAAATTTTGGTTATGTCAATGTACTTCTAATTGTTGATATGTAAAAGCGCATCAGCAGATGATTCCCTTTGAACTGCTTAAGGTTATACAGAATGTGTCCCGTGATGATAATTGTGGTAACAGTACACAGTTTCTCTGGTTCTAAAACTTTCAGAAGGGTTATTTCTCTCCTATTTCCCAAAATAAAAAAGTTGGTATTTCAGAGATGCTTTGTTTCTTAGTTGAAGATCTTGTATTTCTAGTAATTTAGAGGTTAAGTTGTCTTTTCTAGATTTGCCTCTGAAACTTGACCATAACTGCAACTTATATCTAAAGAGTAGCTTTCTGCTTTCCATTGCTCTGTCAACTAAGGACATAAGGGGCATTTCTTGCTGTTTTTCTAGGTCCGCTTGTAATTTAAACAAAGAGAACAAACAACAATAGCTAAAAAGATTCAAGAGCTCAATTTCTCTTCTTTGTATCCAACTTACCAAATATGTTAGAGGTCAGTGATAAAGAGGTAAGCCTGGAATCCTTTTCTCACTCAGTTCACAATTTATTCCAGCAATCTCTCATAGGTTTGTCTCCTTGCCTACAAATAGAACTATCATTACGCACAGAAGAAGATATCTTGCCTTTCTTAAAATTGAATGATATATTTCCCGATTTGTTACATCTAGTGAATAAGTGAAATATTTGCCGTAAGTGAGAAATATTAATGACTACTAAATTTTAAAGTAATATCGCCTTATGATTTACCTTATATATGAACAGCTCCATATAAGTGACATATAAGTGACATATGTCAATGACTATTAAACTGACAATGCCCCAGCAACTGTTCACATCAAAATATAATAGAGAAAAACACATACGTAAAATTTTCCTCTGTAAAATCCATTCCCATATTCAATATTGCTTCAATTGTCCATCGCATTTCCCATCTCAAATAATGCATCATTCAATAATGTATCATTTTTCTTCTCAAACTCATTCTCAGTTTTTTCATAACCTCTCATATAACAAGCGTTCTACCATTTTTTTCATTGGTGAGTTAGGTAAAGAAGAACTAAACCTCCCGTATTATTTACCAAGAGCAAAGTATTATAAAATGTATACCAATGTTTTATCCTTGAGAAAAATGAGTCACCTAGTCACATTTGCAGATCATAGGTGATAAGCAATTTATTTGAACATGATAGCTTCATCCTAAATTTTGCACAAGAAAGTTTTTTTCAACAGTAATGATGGATTTCACACACACACACACACACACACACACACACACACAGAGAGAGAGAGAGAGAGAGACAGAGACAGAGACAGAGACAGACAGAGAGAAATACAGAGACAGAGACAGAGAGACAGAAACAGAGGAGAGAGACAGAGACATAGAGACACACAGAGAGAAACACACAGACACACACAGAGAACACACACACACACACACACA
>NW_018392856.1:59449-64704 GCF_900095145.1 Mus pahari | reverse complement strand
ACACACACAGACACACACACGCACGTATATATGTGAGTGGGTGAGAGAGAGAGAGAGAGAGAGAGAGAGAGAGAGAGAGAGAGAGAGAGAGAGAGAGAGAGAGAGAGAGAGAACACAATATTATATGGAATTTTACAACTCTTTGTGGTTGAGAATTTAGAAGGAGTTGGCAGTAAGATCTGGGCTAGCATGGCTTAACACTCAGGTAAGTGTATCTTGAGTCTGCTCCTCATTATATGTATTCAAATTGTTATTAAGCTAAGTTAAGGTGAAATTTCAGAGGCTAGAACAGTTAAATTCCAAAAGATATTATTTGTATGGAATAGAGAATACTCATGCAGAGGAAAAATTAAAATTCCCAGCCATTGCCAGAATAGCTGAGAGTCAAGTTTGGTCATTACTTTCAGTTTTGAATTTGAAGTTCATCATTTCCCTGTTAGATGAAGAGGATAGAGCTATTTCTGTGAAATAGCTCCTACTTCTTTGAGATTCACACCTTTATCTCACCACAAATTATAGTACCAGTGACAGAAACTAGTTATATGCAGCTCACTGTTTCTTTCAAACTTGGTCAACAAGGTAAAGCCCCCCCCACACACACACACTCACAGACACATATAAGGTAGACATGCATTTGGGCCTCTGCTACATACTTAAGCCTATCCAGTTTAATAAAATAAAAAATTATGCATTAATATTCACATTCACTTTTATATATTTACAAGTCTGGGTGTACAAGATTAGGTCAAAATGAATCTGCAGAGAAGACAATAACAGAGACTGTGAAACTTTAGTAAGGAAAGATGTAAGTCACCCTGGAAAGAAGTATCTAATTGTGGGTGAAATCTATAATAGTTTTTAGTGTTATCAGGGTGCAGTGATTCATAATATGACATGTAGACATTTGCAATAATTTTGTTCACCAGTAAGATAACAGTAATTTCTTAACTTTATAAAAATCCTAACTCTATAGACAAGAAGAGTTGTATAGTAATGGAGATTGTTAAAGGTAGAGATGTAGTGTGAGGGATAGGCTAGAAGGGATCTTGATAAAACCCATACTCTCAAACATAGGAGTCCAGAATTTATAAAGGAATAACACCAAGTACCCAGAACTTAGCAAAATGAATACAGATACTCAGTGTTTTACCTCTTCTGGTTCTTCTGACCATGTTGGAGTGAATGGTTGTTCCTACCCTTGAAGCACCTATACTTGTGTTTATATGGGAAGCTCTGAAAATGATTACTTTATCCAATTCCAAGAATCTTAAATAATTCTTAAACTTGTCTTTCTAGTATAGGAACCATCATTAAAAAATCCTTTGATGGCTAAAGACTCTAAGATATTGCCCAATTTTCAGTTGGGAGTCCCAAAGGAACACAAAGCTAGACACTAATAATGTTTGTGCAGTGGACCTAAATCTGACCCATACAGCATACTCTCCTCAGTCTCTGTGAGCTGCTATCAGCCATGCTAAGTTGATTCTATGGGCAGTGTTCTCAAAGAATCTTTGTACACACTTGGTCCTAAATGTTTTTGTCCCCCGTTTCTGTGGGTTTCACCTAGCTTTGCCTGTTTTCCAGATACTTTTCTTTTTCCTATTTGGTTACCTAGTCCAGACTTAATATGAGGGTTTTTGCCATCATATTACCATAACTTGTTTTTCAAGTTTCCATTTAGGCTTGCTTTTTTCCCCGTAGTAAAATGGAAGAAGCATGGATCATGGGGACAGAGAGTTTTGGGAAGAAGGACAGGGAAGAGTGGAGGGAGGGTTAGGTGATTATAAGAGTGTTTCCATTTACTCACTTTTATGAAATTACAAAATGTACGCAAACAAATACATTATGTGTCAATAATTCAACTTACATAAACAGGTTTTATTGTTTGTGGAATATTTAACTTGTTGATGTCAGAATAATTATAAAACAAGGAAGAAAACTAAACAGCTAACATAAAGACGGCATTTTCAATATAATTTATATTTTACAACAATGGAGTAGAAGGAGTTAAGAAAGTACATGTATTTTTTTGTGTGTGTGTGTTAGGATACATGTACTTTCTAACAACTCGCCAGAGGCAAGAAGTGGGAGTGGGTGGGTAGGGGAGGGGGGGGGGGCGGGTGGTATAAGGAAATTTTGGGATAGCGTTTGAAACGTAAATAAAGAAAATATCTAACAAAAAGAATGAATATAAATAAATACTATGTTTATACCAAAAAATAGAAAGTACATGTATACATTAGAACAAGTGAGATACACAATTTCTAAACTCCTACCCATGTAGGCTGACGTTTTTTGCTATTGTTTGGTATTGGCAGAGCTTATGTAGGACCTAATTTAGACTACTGTAAATACTTTCATGATTTAGCAGTCTTGGTGCCATAGTTACAAACTTAAGAATATTGTTTTCTCCTTTAGTTCAAGTAAAATTATTTTCCCCTAATACTCAGTATTTTACTGCTGCAGAGAGGACACAAACCTTCCCATACTTATTCAAACTTTCTTCAATGGGACACCTACTTAGTTAATTTTATTCTTTTCATCCTACTGTCTTTAGAAAGAGCAGAATATTCTTTTAATACACAATCAGGTTGAAGCGAGGCTGAAGAAGTGAAGTGGAGGTATGCTTGGGGGACATCAATAACTTTATAACAGTCATCTGTCAGATGGTCCAGTAAACAAACCCTGTCCCTGTTACATTTAGGTCCTTTAGAGTTGTTGCATTTTATCCCATAGTTGGATCGAATGAAATTAAAAACATAGGTTCCTAAACATACATCATCCCTGTGGTGTTAAATATTTGAGGAAGTAAATCCATGCCTCTCTTCCTAAGGACTATTTGGACGCACAAGGAATAGCTTCCTGTAGCCTGGTGATTCTGGACAAATACATTCCCTGAGGGTAGTCATCCCCCAACAATTATGTTCTATATCAAAACAAAATTGGCCCTCCTAAATCACTCAAGTCACTACT
Source organism: Mus pahari (assembly GCF_900095145.1). Taxonomy (NCBI): domain Eukaryota; kingdom Metazoa; phylum Chordata; class Mammalia; order Rodentia; family Muridae; genus Mus; species Mus pahari. The sequence continues at coordinate 61,731 of NW_018392856.1, read as the reverse complement.
TTTTGATTGCTAGACTCTGCCAACCTTGAACTGATTTTAACTAGATCCTATTTATTATTAGCCCATTAGAAAAAATACAGGCAGCTGCAAGCTGAAGATATTGAGAAATTTGAATATTTTCCATCAAAAACCAGTTTAGACTCATATGACTTAACACAGGTTATTGTACTAAAATTTGAGTATGAGATAAGGACAAATTAAGCAACAGAGTGACTGTCCACATGGTCCATTCCTGGGTCTATGTAGGACTTCCTATCATACAAGACCCATTCCAAGGAAATTAGTTCTTAGAGTTTCTTTTCAGGGTGTATGCTTGTTCTCTGGATTATTGAGGCAAAATCATCTAACAGCAATAAAAGATTCAACATAAAAGAGTCATCATGGTGAGAGAGTTTTTGTGTCCTCCCTATTTTTTCAGGATGTGAATACGGACTATGGTTTCCAAATATATTAGTCGTGCTAAACGCATGTTCTCTCTTCTTAGATGGTGCCTTTGCCAATTAAGTACAATCACAAATTTCTCCATGATTGTCAAAAAGATATTTTAACTTGAGTAGAAGTCTTCTAAAACTTTTTATGGGAATTCCCAAGAAGAGTAATATTGGGAATTCTGATCATCTAGACAATACTGGAGCTAATTTCTATAAAAGGACATAAGATTCTTCCCTAGACAGAGCCATACTAACAAGATTTTCCAATATCAGTTAGAGACAGACTGACTCTAAGTCTAGAATTCTGCTAAATACGATTTGGTTTACATGTTTGAAAAATTCCCAGGATCCACAATTTTTCTTTTTGTTCCTATTTAGAGATATGTATTAGGTTCTTGCCATGAATGTGTTTCAGGAATAAGACTCCTCCATATCATTGATATTTACTTGTTACCTATATCTCTGCAAATATTCTTCACTCTGTCCCTGATGAAATAGCTACCTCAATCTGTTTAAAAAGAATAAAAGTAGGAATGGGAATATAAACTGTATATAAGAGGAAGTAAAAGGGGAGGAGAAGTGGGAAATGTTGTTTTCTGTATTGGCATGCCTATTGTTCTGTGAGTTCACAGAAAATCCTGTATAAGACATGCAGAGCCGTTGAAAAATATTAATGAGACTGCATGATGCACTGCCAGGTATAATGAGAATCAATGTCAAAGTTACAGCTTTCGGCAGTGAGGTATCTTGCTTATGGTGTTTTGGATATAATAATCTATAAACTGTTTCTGTTCTTCGTTATTTGCTTTTACCTTAGTTAATACTAAAAACCTTATTCATTCTGAATAAGTTTTTACAACGAAAAATATTCAAAAGAGATTATGAAGCCAAGAATCAAATAACACAGTTTAAGCATTAGAAATTCAATTGCATTTTACTGAAGAATATATACAATACATATAGTAACTTTGTAGATTCTAGAATTTGACACTCTTCTCATACTTTGAAAAAATTAATATAAAAGCATGTTAGACAGACAAATATAAGAAATGGAAAAGGAAATAAATAATGCAGCTTGAAATAGGATATAATTCCACTTACTTAGTTTTTGCTTTGCTTGTTATAATCACAGCAATGTATTAATTTTTCCTGACTTCAAAATGTCTAATATTTGTAACTAAAAGGTTGTGATGGGGAGGAGAGCAAGATCTCTGCTCCTGGCTTAGCGAACCATTTTTTAAGATGGGAAAAGTGATGGGATTATTGAACCTTACAATGTAACCTTTATAAAAAGTTTTCTTTTATTCTCCTTGCATAATTATATCTAACAAATTCTTAGAAATATAAATAAGAAATGATGTAACTATTGCTGTAGGAAATATAAATAAACCTTATGGCCCGTTGGAAACATTGCCTCCTCTTCTGAGTGAAGACACTGACAAAATATCCTCAGTGGCTCAGAAAAAATTCAAGCTGCTGCCAATTTATCTCCATGGCATCTGCTAAATATGTCCTTCTCAGGCCATGTTGCCTCTTGGAGTTGGTCTGCAGCATAAAACCTACAGAAAATCAAGTGAAAAAAATTGAACACAGTGGACTAGGTAAATAAAGTTTCTGTTATATTCTGTGAGAATATTTACAGGGGATGAATGTTAGAAAGATATTTCTAGGGGTCAGCAACTGTTTCTAGGCTATCAATATATCAGTCAATGACTATATACTTACATGCGTGTGTTCAGAACTACTTGAACTCAGTTGATTTAAAATAAACAAATAGCTGATTGATAGACTGATAGATAGATATGTCTCTCTCTCTCTCTCTCTCTCTCTCTCTCTCTATATATATATATA
>NW_018392856.1:53946-59439 GCF_900095145.1 Mus pahari | reverse complement strand
AGATAGATAGATAGATAGATAGATAGATAGATAGATAGATAGATAGATAGATAGATTGTTAGATATATAACTTAAATACATGGAGCCACAGTGTTTGGTATTCATAGGCATCTAGCATGGTTTGTTTCTAGTGTTTCTGGGAAATTGATTTTCCTCCTGATACAGGAAATAGAAGAATAAAAAGAAGAAGCATGTTACAATAACTGTTTGCTTGAGCTTTATGGTAACCTTTGAGACATGTCTCAATAATATTTTATGGATCAATTCTTTTATTCCAGGTAAAATTAGATTGTTCAGCTACATATGACATGATATGATAAAATATGTTTTAGAAAATTTTCTATCAATTAACAAATCAAGTTTAAGCACTTAGAGTTTTAAAAAGTTTATAGTACTTGTAATTGTATATTTTAAAAATATAAGTACTTAGCAGGCTTTACACTACCTAAATTGAATTATGGGACAAATCCAAATAAGAACAGTGCTGAAAACCCTGAAAATTTCTTGGTTTCTGCCTCCTCTATCTCTATCAAACTGATCCATTCATGCATGGATCTCCTTGAGCTGATCCCCAATTGTATACTTCTAAAGAAATTAGGTCCAAGGTTTTATTATTATTATTATTATTATTAATTATTATTATTATTATTATTATTATTATTATTATTATTATTATTATTTTAGATATTTACTTTATGAACATTTCAAATATTAGCCCCTTTGATAGTTTCCCCTCCGAAACCGCATATTCCTTCCCCCTTCCCACTGATCACCAACCCACCCACTCCTGCTTCCTGAAGTTATATACTAACAAATACAATCCAAACCATCAAACAGATAGGAAAGTTTTTATACTGTTATATTGTATATGTAAATATGTAAAAATAGCTTAACGTATATATATATATATATATATATATATATATATATATATATATATATGAAGATCTCATATAAAGTAATATGTTATTACAAGTAATGACATAGGACTACATGATCATTTTAATGTTTAGTAAAAACAATAAAAATCTTTGAAAAATACCTAGCCACTTGCATGATTTGAAAAAATATGTTAAATAATAGTTACAAAAATGAATATTTTCAAATATAGGTAGAATATTAATTTATACAGATAATAAATACCTCTTTATATCTACCCTTTTAAAAATTATGTTACACATTGTTGCCACTTCAGTTGGACATTGTCCCAGATGCTTGTGTTCAGGGCAGTCATCAGGTAAAGTAAATACTAGATATTTGTTTTCTTTCTTTTTATTGTTGTTGTTGTTGTTATTTTAAGACAGGGTTTCTCTGTGTAGTTCTGGCTATCCTAGAACATACTCTGTAGACCAGGCTGGCCTCAAACTCAGAAATCTGCCTGCCTCTGCCTCCAAAGTGTAGAGATTAAATGCGTGTGCTACCACTACCCAGTAGATATATGTTTTCTTAAATAGCACATATTGTACAAATTTCATAATGCATATTCTGACTGAGATTAGAGACTAGACAAATGTAACAGATTTAGAGTAGGGCTGTCATCAAGCGTGGAATTAGAAAAGAGAGGAACCACTGGAAAACAAAACAGAGAGAAACAAAGAGGTGGCTAGAATGGAATGTGGAAAGAAATAGAGTAGGAAGAGGTTAAAATAACCTGGCACTAAAACACTATAAGAGTATATATACTTATATATACACTTAATATAAGAGTATGTATATATATTTATACACACACATTTGTGTGTGTGTGTACATATTTGTGTGTCTGTATTTGTGTGTGTGTGTGTGTGTGTGTATGTATCTAAATGAAATCATCAAATAACTGCTTTCAAGTGGCCATCACTTGTCACCCTACAAAGCTCCCAGCACTGTAATTGGTTTACCTTTAATTGAGTTATCAGCTAAAAGGGCTGTTATAAATAGAACAAAAATCTCCAATCAACTCAAGTTGTTGCCAAAATTATAGGAATCCTCTCACAAACTGACAGCAAGGCCCCATTGTTGATGACAGTACTAGAAATTTTATTAAAAGGGATGTGTCAAGACAGTGCCCACATAGTCATTAAACTGCTAAATTCCAGGATTTTTGGTAATGTACTCATTCCTTCCTTTATGTACTATGGCTTCCAATAAAGGGATTTTAAGCAATGTTTGAGTGTAAAAGTGTGATTATTCTGTTTTGCCTTGGATTTAGGTCTTTCTGTGTATTTTTCTTGCATCAATGTCATAATCATAGCTGTTGTATTAATTTTTAAATTACTCTCTCATTGGTGACTACCTGCTTCAATCTTTTATGTTCCTGAATGAAAAACACACAGCCTTTATATTTAATATAACTTTAGCAGCACAATAGCTGAGCAACTACCTAACCACTATACTTTTAGCACCTACTTCCCACATATAAGTCTGAGATACCAGTTAATAATTTCTTTATTCTGTTTCCATTGCTCTTTATGTAATTGAGCATTCCGTTGGGTCATGTTCTCCTGGACTCTTTATTTGGTGGCTCTGCTTTTATCCCCTGCACACTCCTCAGGCACTGCATGTCTCTATCCTTCTTCTTCATCATGTTTCCAAACATGGGAACTTTAAATCCTGCATTTTTCTCTCCTCTGCAACTTTTAGCTCCTGCCATCTTTATTTACCAATTAGAATCAACTGGGGGCCTATTCCCAGAAGCTTCACGCAGAACCCTTCTTGCAAACAAGTCTTGTGGACCCATTGAACATTAAAATGCAGTTACATTGAGGCAGGGAGTAACTCCTTCCCAGTATTGATTAGTCTATTCATACTGTAGATAGATTTTGTTTATTTTATTATATTTAATGTCCCTATATCTTAAAACATGAATGAAATATATAGTGAGTTTGGTTTACATGTGGGTCCCTAAGCAGTGGAGTGGGGCTGTGTTGGTCTTTCTTCTCTACCATTGGACTTCTGTCCCCTACATGGAAAATCTGGTTGTGCCTCATTGTGAGAAGGTGTTCATAGACCTACAAGACTAGATGGCTCAAAGTGGCATGGGAGCTAAAACTGACTCTACTTCTTCAAACCAAATATGTGGATGGGGGAGTAAGGAATTTTTAAGTGTGGGAATAGAAACAGAGGAGGGAAGGAGCTATCATCATATTTTAAGCGAATAATAACATAAAAATTAAAAAATTGAATAATGTACACTTCTTTGAAGAAAGGTACCATATGTCACCTGAAAGAACAGAGGGAATGCCATAATCCATTTTAAAGAAACTAGTGAATGAAGTCTTTCCATATACTTTATGAATAACTATAATAAAATTGTAAACAAAACCTTAGCCATAGCATTATATATAATAAGCATATCTAATCTATTAACAAAATTATATTATATTTTTTTCTTATTTAATTTTCTTTTAAGTTTATGCTAAATTATCTTATGCTAAAAGAATATGCTTTTTTTCAAATACTTTTTCTGATACCTGTGTCTATAATTAAAAGTGTATTGTTTTACATGGAGATAGAAGTGTATGTATTGCTTACGATGATCTGGCTCTTGTTCTGACAATCCATGTAACTCTCTCTGCTATTAAAATAGGAAATCGGTTTAATTTCATGTGCTAACATCATTCACATACAAGAGACTGGATTAAAATTCTGTGGTCGAAAAATAAATTTTCAGTCCTGACAGCACTAAGTTAAATTAGAATTTTACATGAGTCTTTAAAGTAGGTTGCAGTATAGGAGACTATACTTGGCATAATATTAATCATTCATTTTAAATGCTTTCATTATGAAATCTCTATATTCAGAAGTAATTGTTAACAAAACAAATTCAAATAATTTAATAATGACCACATCCAAAATTATAAACTATTAAAAGTACCAGTATAAATATTCTGATTAATTGATTAGAATCTTAGTATTGTGACTAAGCTCCAAATTCAAAAAGCTATGTAGAGGTTACGACTATACTCCTCCAAAGCACAGATAATTTATACTTGCTTCTATGGCCATACAATTTTAAAAATAAATAAAGAACAATTTTGTTTGAGAATGTTTACATAAGAGAGTTAGGGCATGGGTAGGAAATCCTAAACACAAGAGTAGTTAACTTTCATATATCCTACAGGAGATATGCTACACTTAGAACCTGGGTTTCTCCAAATTTTTTGCATTCAGCTTCAGTTTTATACATACTCTCTCTTGTGCATTTTATTTTCAGAGAAGAATTGCACTCAATGCAGTAACTTCTATAATTATGATAGTCAAAGGAAACTAATAATTTTACCCTAATTGAAAATATTATAATCACTCTTAATAAGTGTAGACATCTGAAATAATCAAGTAACAGATTTTAAAAACCATACAAATGAGAATAAAATACCGAGCTAGGTATATGTCATGCAAACCTACTGTAAATGAAAAAAAAAAAAAGTCTTACCTACAGGAGTAATTCTTTGAGAACAAATATCTCCAAAGAAGCTATGCAAGAATACAAATAGAAAATTATATATATATATATATATATATATATATATATATATATATATATAAAATCTCAACATGTTGATCATTATAAAAGTGCAAATCTAAACAGTTATAACATACACTGTATGAATCTAAGAGCCATACTGCTAAGTGGAGAAGAAAAATTTTGAAATAATTTTCAAATGAGCAATAGATCTAACAAGGTAGATTTAGCAATTTAATTTACTATATATACTGTACTTGGGGGTTGCAAGACTTTGAAGGCTTTCTGATAACTTTCACTTATTTTATTAGAATTTCATGCTTGAGTATTATACTTACGAACCTTTCTACCCCATCCAACTCTTCCCATAAATGTAGACTCAATCACTCATTATTTCTTTTTCTCCTCCTCCTGATATATTTTGTCCTCATGTTATTCCTGCTCTTCGTGCTCCTCCTGCTCCTCTTATTGTTTCTCCTCCTATGTTGGTGCTGCTCCTCCTGCTGCTCTGGCTGCTGCTGTTGCTATTGTCATCATTACAGATGCTGCTGCTGCCTCTGTAATTTAAATGTGAAGTATAGTTATTAGGAATACCAGATTTTAAAATGTCAAATATTTAACTATTCAAGCATCACTTGTTTCCCTGCTGAGATGCCCAAATGGAGATTTATGAATTTTCCTAGAAATTCAGAATATCATGCCTCCTTTTAGGATGCTATAATAGTTTATAGGTTTGATTCCATAGTATGTTCATTATGAAACAATACATTTTTCTTTTAAAAAATGTAACAATAATTTTAAGTAAAACAAAACTTAAAATGTAATATATGTAATACAAAAATAAAATTTTCATTTAAAAAGAAAACATTTTGTCACATTATTCACATGCAAAATTGAGAAGTGACTAACTCACAGGAGGTATAGGAAGTTTTCCATGAATCCATACCTGATTATCATAAAAATTACTCATATTTTATTCTGTCTCTGTATGTCTCTCACAATTTCTCTCTCTCTCTCTCTCTCTCTCTCTCTCTCTCTCTCTCTCTCTC
>NW_018392856.1:39533-53894 GCF_900095145.1 Mus pahari | reverse complement strand
TCTCTCTCTCTCTCTCTCTCTCTCTCTCTCTCTCTCTCTCTCTCTCTCTCTCGTGTGCATGTTCTCTGTCTGTCTGTGTGTCTGTATATTTTCAGACTTTCCATGATTATGAAAACTGGGTGAAGTTAAACAGAACAACAGTGGTTGAAGGACCAATGTGTATATTTTCATTGAAGTCATCATGTATTTGAAACTGAGTATAGGCATTAATCCCATTGCCTACTTGCTAACATGCTGTGAGGACTGATGGAAATGTACTTTAAATGGAGAGACATGATAAAAAGAATTGAAAAATCTCCCTATGTTTTTCTAGGGAGATTTCATGAGGAGCTTTCAGATGAATAGCCTAAGTAGTAGGGTCGAACCCTTGAAGGAAGAACAAGCAAGCAAACACCTTTAAAAAAGACACCCTTTTGCTCCTTCTTCTATCATTCGTACTATTAAACTCATATTCAAATGAACGCATATACAGTATAAAGTAGTTAGTGTATATAATATAATCAATATAATTATAGTGATGGTAAATTGACAGTTTGTTAAATGTTTTAAGAGTACTAATCACTAGATAATGCATCAAATCAATAATACCCTTTTACTTCTTCTTTTTTCTTTTTTTTAATAGATATTTTATTTATGTACATTTTAAATGTTATTCTCTTTCCTGGTTTTCACTCCAAAAGCCCCTATCACTATCTCTATTCCCCTACTCAACAAACATTCATGTTTCCTGGCCCTGGCATTCCCCTATACTGCGGACTGGAACCTTCATAGGACCAAAGGCCTCTCCTCCCAATAAGGACCAACTAGGCCATCCTCTGCTACACTTGCAGCTAGAGCCATGAGTCATACCATGTATTTTTCTGATTGGTGGTTTAGTCCCAGGGAACTCTGGGGCTACTGGTTAGTTCATATTGTTTTTTTCCTCCTATGGAGCTGCAAACCCCTTCAGCTCCTTGGTTACTTTCTCTAGATCCTTTACTCTGGACCCTGTGCTCTGTCTAATGGATGGCTGTGAGCATCCACTTCTATATTTGTCAGGCACTGGCAGAGCCTCTCAGGAGATTGCTATATCAGGCTCCTGTCAGCAAGCTCTTATTGGCATCCATTATAGTGTCTGGGTTTGGTGTTTGTATATGGTATGGATCCCTACGTGGGGCAGCCATTCCTTCAGTTTCTGCCCCATACTTTATCTCTGTGACTCTTTTCATGGAACATTGGATGAGTTTCTCTTTCTCCACATCATCGCCAGCATCTGCTGCCATCTGAGTTTTTGTAAAAAATATTCTCAACAATAAAAAAAAAATAAAAAAATAAAAAAACCAAACTTTTGATAGAATTACCATCTCTGACAAAAGTTGTACTACAGAGCAATTGTGATAAAAACGACACTGTACTGGTACAGGGACATACAAGTAGATCAATGAAATAGAATTGAAGACCCGGAAATGAACCCACACACCTATGGTAACTTGATCTTTGACAAAGGAGTTAAACCTTCCAGTGGATAAAAGACATTTTCAAAAAATGGGGCTGGCCCAAGTGGAAATTAGCATTTAGAGGAATGTAAATCAATCCATTCTTTTCTCCTTATACAAACTCAAGTCTAAGTGGATCAAGAACCTCTACATAAAACAAGAGACACTGAAAGTCATAGAGGAGAAAGTGTGGAAGAGCCTTAAACACATGGGCACAGGGGAAATTTTCTGAACAGAAAACCAATGGGTTGTGCTGTAAGATCAATATTCGACAAATGGGACTTCATAAAATTGCAAACTTTCTGTAAGGCAAAGGACACTCTCAATAAGACAAAAAGGCAACCAACAGATTGGGAAAAAGATTATTACCACTCCTAAACTCAATGGAGGGCTAATATCCAAGATACACAAAGAACTCAAGAATTTAGATTCTAGAAAACCAAATAACCCTATTAAAACTGTGTACAGAGAGAAACAAAGTGTTCTCAAATGTGGAATAGCAAATGGCTGAGAAGCACCTAAAAAAAAAGTTCAACATCCTTACTCATCAGGGTAACACATATCAAAACAACCCTGAGATTCCACCAGTCAGAATGGCTAAGAATAATATTCTTTTAACAATATTATTTTAAATATTTTATCATATTTGATTTCCACACGAATCAACACAGTGATCATGTATTCCCTTTATCTCAGGATCTCTGATTTTATTAAACAAGGTGAAAATAACCTGAACACCAGTGTCTCAAGGACCAAAGATTTGTCTATGTAAATAAAAGGACACTATTTAATGCACAATAAATCATTATGACATCATGATATCCTTCAAGCCAGAGAAGTGTCTCAGAAGTGGCTTATATATCCACAAGTAAAATCTTTAACATCTTGAGAAATCTGGGCATATGCACATTTAGGATCAACTCTAAAGACAAAGATCATGACTAAGAAAAAATTAATGGGCAGGGTCTAAGATTTATCCGTGTAAGAGAATGGTTTTTGTCCTTACTAATGTTTTGGGACATTAGTATAGATATTCATGTTGAGGTGACCCTCAACCATAAAAATATTTTGTCACTGCTTTATAAATATTTTGAATTGTAATGTAATGCATTATATCTGATATGGAGCTCCCCAAAGAGGTTGCAAACCACAGTGTTAGAAATGTCGATCTCAGAAAATGTGGACTTTTGAGAGCTGAAATTTTGAGGTACTTTTAGAGGTTTTTGTAAAAACAACCTAGGGAAATTCATTTGGCCTATGCAGAATCAGAATTTAGTCTGTCCAGTTTCCCTTTCAGCATAATTGATGGTTGGAATAGTTAGAGTTGCCAACAGTATCCTGTCTAGCTAATATTCCAAGATGAGGAGGCACTCAGTTACTGTATAGATTGTGTCTTTATTGCCTCATGGCATAAAACTGCTCTAAAAAGTTTTATGGGTGCTTCATTAATATAGAGGTCCTGAGCTATGTGAAGCACAAATGTTTAGAAATACTTCTAAATGCTTGGGATAAAACTGTCTAATAACTGATTACAAATTAAATATTGAATAACAGTTTCAATCTTTGAAGAAAGGTCATTTAAATTCTACAGAGTGATGTACTAAGCATTTGATGAATGCATTTTAATAACTGTTGATGTATCTAGATTCACAGAACTAGATGTCTTATATAAGAAAAAGATAATGGTGTCCTATAAAAACTAAACCACCTACATATCTCTGGCCCAGCTATTGGCTGTTGGAAAGTAAACAAATCATAAATAACTTAGGGGGAAATTCACTCAGCATCTACATGCAGACTATCTCCTCTCTGGGACAGCCAGTCTTATGGAACCATGATTAGCATTTGAATACAAGCAGCATTATGTCAATCCACTACATATTTCCTGTTTCTTTTCTAATCTAGTTTCAGTTTATAGTGGTCTATCTAGTTATGAAAATTAACATTAAATGCCTTTACTTCTCCACTTTTACCTTGTCTAGTGGCATTTGTTTTATATAAGCAGTTCCAGCCTTGCTATCTCAGGTAGTTACCAATGACACTTCTTCCCAAACATGGGACTCAGAGGGCTGAATGTAAACATTCATCAATGAATTCTGCAACAACATCCAATATGTAAAAAAGACTGCCTGTGATTTAATATACAGATATCCACTGTGCTGTCAGCCTTCCATGAGTTATTCTACTAATTAGTCATATTCCTGCCATTATTAATCTTAAATACAATTTGAGTAAAAATAATGTAAACATTTTCCAGTCAAATTAAACTCCCTTATTCAACATGATTTCAGTTGCCTGTTTCAATACCCACCACAAGTATAGCATGAATTCTTTTGGAAAATCCATCCTTGGATTTGAAATTATCACAAAAATTCCTTGAAGGCTGTTAAATAATTACATTTTCCTCATGAAGGACATAAATAATTTCTCATACTGTAGATAGTGGCAAACAAATTTAAAAATCTTACCAAAATTTTCTCTGAGGAATAAATGAGGCTCTTGGGTTTATCTCCAAAGCAAAGGAAATGTGCAATTTACTGGATCCTAACAGCTCCAACACAAAAGCTGCATCAGAACATATTTCCCTAGTAGAGAGCTTTTAATAGAAACTGTCTCCAGTATAATTTTCTGACAAATATATTCTACACTATTAGGAAACAATGTTATTTTAGGGAAGATTTACATATAACACTTGGGAGTATAAAGCTAGAAAACCATCTCTTAACCCTGAATGCTCATTTGCTCTTTTCCGTGGGGATAAAACTAGTCAAGAATCCAAGTTTTGATGATCCTTCATAACCTGACACAGATAAACTCCCCAAGATATTAGTATTACAGCTTTGACAAAAGGCCTGTGTAAGACAGTCATCTGCAGAAATCACTGGTAAAGTATAAGAACTGACAGTTGAAAGGTAATGTTTTTCCTCCTCATATCTTTGTATTCGGTGCTCATAAAATTTCCTGTATGGATAGCAGAAACGCAGGTTGGAAGTCATTTTGAGAGAAAACAGATACATGTTCTGTCATCCAACTTGTATCCAGGCACATAATATAAAAAAAGATAACACTAATTACATGCAGCTCACTGGTCACTTGAAATTTACTCACCCACGATTCAAAAACAGTATGCCCATATTCAGGCCATTGCTGTTTCCTCACAGTTCTCCAGGGTTCAAAGTGAATTTTCTTTTAATTGTCAAATCCCCTATTATATTTTATTAAATAATCATGTGTACATGTGTTCATGATTCGCACCTATACAGACAGCAATCACTTTAAAGTAGAACTTCTGCAGGGATAAGGATATCAACATACTGATAAGATATGTGTAAATTACAGAGAGAGGTGACAGTTGCTTTGATCATAAAGATAGAAGGTTTCATCTATGGCATGACCTACAGATATTTTATAGATACTATATATAACTGCTGAACAAAGGAATCAAGAAATTAGGAAGATGACCAGTATTGGTGCACAGAATAATGAAGTATCACTTCACAGAACGATTTTAACCTCCTTTGGACCTCATACTGCAGGACTTAACAGTTGAAAGTACAACCTGTTTTAACTATATTTTGCTTTCAGGGGATGAACTAGAAAATATTTCTTTATCCAATTCCCATAAATTTAAATAATTTCTAATATTTGATTGGCTGGAATAGAGCTACCATTTAAACAACAAGAGGGCAAGTAAACAAACAAATAAGAAATGAGGAGCATGTGTACACTTGAATCACTTTTACTTCACTTATATATATTTTATCAACATTGAAATGATGGACTTGTTTATGATACAGAAACTGGGAAATGGATACAGTATGGTAAATAGAAAAGTATAGGGGGAAAGCACAGATCATGGAGACAATGAATATTCTATGCTTCTTAAATTTTTAGAATGCTGGAATATGTGAAATTACTAGAAAGAGAAAATAAGTATTAAGATACCATAAGTCCCTAATTATTCTATCTCATAAACAAGTAGGATAAACATTATTTTTATTCTTTATGTTTCTAGAAGGAAATTGTCTAGCACCTACCTGTGTGCGGATCAAATCAACATGAGCTATGATTATTTAATTATAACTATGTTAGATTAACAAGTCTCGGCAAAGAATTAAGGCTATTGTAGACAAAGTAATTAGATATTTCCATGCTCTTACTATTCGTTTGCTGCCAACGAGTGTAGAAGTTAGTGTGTTTTGCCAAGATTTCTACCACTGAGCTATCTCCATAGTCTCTGTGCTATTTTCTTTCCCTTTTCTTCACTTCTCCAAAATTATTATGAAGAACTCTAAAGTGTAGTTCTTTGCCAAAGCAAGTAGAGTTTTTTTTTTGTTTTCATACAGTAAAAGAGGAGAAAAGCCCCTACAGAAAATGAGTTAACATAAGTGTTGAAACATCTACAGGGGCATGGCCTTCATCATCCAGGCAGTCTAGCTAAAGAAATCTACTTTTGTTGTATTATTTTCCTCACTCAGAGGATATGCTTCCCTTCCCATATTGAACCCACAACAAAGTAAAGTAATCACTTTCCACAGTTCAGAAGCAGAATTGCAGTTACAAAGCTTTTAGGCACCAAGGCCATGCTTTGTTTACTGAGTTCTTGAAGGCCAAAAGGACTATCTAATAGATACCATGTGATTACTCAGTAAAAACTAAAACCCCTCAGACATATATGTCCCAAATACATGCATTTCCTCTTAATGCACTCAAGACAACTCTTCTTGCAGGCAGAAATCAAAGCACACATTTTATCAACAATTTTCAGTACGTCAAAAACACTCAAGACAAACTCTGGCTGAAAGTATAAAATGCAATTATTTATTTTTTTGTCAGACAGCCTAGATTTGGGAACCTGTACTTACCTATTCACCACACATGTACCAGGAATTGAGGGTATGATGAGAGGAGAATAAAAAGAAGTCTGATTGTCCACATTGATAATTCCCTGATGTTTCAAGGAGTAATCTGCTGTTAGGAGAAAATGTGTTGGTTCTGTGGCCTGTATTCCAAGGCATATGATTCCTCTGTAGTTTATACCAGAGAAATATGTAATAGGCATACAGCATAATAGCTCACAACCTCATGGAAACACAATCACCCTGTTCTCTTAATTTCATGGCAATCTTGGTCTCCCCATTCAAGAATGTAGGACAGTCATTTCCACATGAAATATTTCTCTACAATTTCTATTTAGGTAATTTACCTTGAATAGAGGACAAATAAAATTACAGAAGAAAATCCTCAAGAAACGTAATTAGGGAGAATAGTCATCTGGATGAAACCTGGAATAATTTTTTCAGAAGGATAGAAGACTGAGCATTGAATAAAATGAAATGTAAAAGGTTTTCCATTAATGGTACGAAAGAAAAAATATCATTTTGAGTAAGGTAACCAAGTCACAAAAGAATACACATGGTATATACTTGCTGATAAGTTGATATTAGAAAAAATACTCAGAAAAACTCACAGTCCATATGAAGCTCAAGAAAAAAATATTACAATTTCTTATAAGGGGATGCTTCAGTCCTACTTAGAAGGGGAAACAAAATGATCATGACAGAAAGGAAGGGAGGGACTTTGGAGGAAGTAAGGGGAAAAGGGCATGATCAGGTGTGGGAAGAAATGGGTAGAGATACAGGAAATTGACCACATGTTGGTAGCAGTGTGGGGTTGGTAACTGGGTATAGACTCCAGAAAATCTCATATGCCAGAAAAGCAAAGGGCTTCCAGGACCCAACAGGGATGACATTAAATACCACACACAGGGGAAGGAGAACCTGCCAAGACCGTATTCAGAGGTTAGGCATAGCCTTCATGTTAAGGGAAGGGGACACTAACAAATCTTAAAGTATTTAACCCACAATTGCTCTTTCTAAATGATATCTAGGGGCAAAGAGTAGGACAGATACTGAAGAAAACACTATGTGGAGAATGCCCCATCTGGGGTTGCATGGTTCAATAGAATCATATGATCATCACATTTGAACAAAAAAGTGACAACAAGTGCTTTAATGTATGTGAGAAAAGGGAACACTCACTCACTGTTATGAAAGTTGTTCAATTTAGTTAGAAAACAGTAGCCAGAGATATCAAAAAGGCGAATATAAATAGTGTACGCTACAGTTATGTAACTCCTTTTTTGTATGTCAAAGATACTCAATACCCTTTTTCATGGTTACTTCCTTGAGTATGTTTCTAGTTATACATACAAATACACAGGAAATGCAAACAATCTAACTCTTGTGTGAAAGTGTGATGAAAATACAGGAAGTATACAATGTGAACAGTAATAGAAAGTTATACTTTATAATAGACAGACAGAACTAGAAAAGTTCACAGTGACTGTGGTAACATAGTCAGTTAGTGACAGATGTCAAATGTGTTGTTTCATTGGAGGTTCTTAGGTCCAACTTTTTATATTAGCTCTCTTATACAAGGATAACTTTAGGAACAATGAAATTAAAAAGAGAAAATTAAATGGGAGAAGACTAGAAAGATTAATAGGGTAGGACATAAAAGATTTCAAGAGATCTGATGGAGTAAAATGGGATCTAGTACGATCCCTATCCACAAGACCCAACAAGCAGTTGAAAGAGTCAGATGCAGATATATGTCACCAATCACTCCTGACCCCAGTGATTAAAGTAGGATAAAGCTGGAAGAAGCTGAGGAGGGAGACCCTTCTTCCTTCCTTCCTTCTTTCCTTCCTTCCTTCCTTCCTTCCTTCCTTCCTTCCTTCCTTCCTTCCTTCCTTCCTTCCTTTGTACCTTTCTTTCTTTCCTCTTCTTTCCTGTCACTTCTGTCTCCCATCTGCATGGTATCTTCCCTGACATTATCCTGTAAGTTTAGTGAACCTATGTCAGATGTGTTTCCAAGAAACCAATAAACTGTTTTTATATACCTTAAGTTGATGGTAATGGGCTTATTTGTTAGCAGAAAAAAAATATTAGTCATTACAAATGAAATACTAATATCAAATATAGGTCATATGTAATAGAGATGTGTAGATTTGATCTATTTACATTGTTTCTTCCACAGATCACTGTTGGAAATAATAGAGTTCATATGAATTAATAAGTGTGTTGGCTATGAAAAATCCTCATAAAAATTTATGCTACATAAAAATTTGACTACTCTCTAGTCCCTGTATGTTACTGAGCCTTGAAATAAGTTTTTATTACTCCATGCCTGGAAGAGAACGTTTAGGGTCCATTTGAGGATGCTTCCATTCCAGTATGGAGGGAGAAGAAACATGAGAACAGAGGATGGAGGGAACTAGATGGAATGGAGGAGGGAAGTGTAATGGGGAGGTAAAAAAGGGAAACATGACCAGGTATTGGCAAAGTAGAGCAGGAGTGAAGCCAGCATAATGAAATGAAATATACAACCTTGGAAGTGGGGAACGAGTGGACCCTCTAGAATGTACCAGAGACCCAGGTGGTGAGAGAATCTTAAGGCCAAATCTGATGGTAGTTAGTTTTTTTCCACAAAATCTATTCTATATTTGTCCTAAATATTTTGCAGGCCAGTCGTCATTATCGATCAAATATTTTGATATTGAATTGGGTCTTACATTTCTCTTTTAGTATGCTACAATAACATTCCCCCCAAAAGAAACTAACATGTATTAATTATCATTCTATTTTAAGAACCTCTTCAACCTCTCTGTTGTAAGTGAGTGTGTTTTCTTTAGCAATGGTATGAGCTGAAGTTTCATCTTCAAAATATCAGAACAAATAGAAAGACCCTTATCTAAATATTAAGCAGAGTGGACTAAAAGAGAGAGAGGGAGAGAGAGAGAGAGAGAGAGAGAGAGAGAGAGAGAGAGAGAGAGGAGGGAAGGCAAGGGAAGGGTAGGGAAGAGAACAGAACAGAACAGAACAGAACAGAACAGAACAGAACAGAACAGAAGAGAGAACTTATAAAATATTTCTCTAAATGTGATGTCTCCATCAAGTTCCTTGACTCAGAGATCAGAGACATTCAGTGAAAAGATGGCAGACACAATGAAAAAGGAAAAAGTCAAGGACAGCATATATATAATTTAATTATTTACATCCAAAATATAAAATATTTACCCCTCAATGGACCTTTCTCTGAGTTCCTTACTTCCATCCTATCTTATTGGCTCTGAAAGTCAGCCCTGTCCCAATCACTCTATTCTTTTGCACCAAGTATCTGCAGGCTAAGGCACATTCTATGCCCCTGATGGCAGATTGGCATCAATATGCAACATAAGTGACTGGGGCCAGCCACTGTATGCTTGTTGATTAGTAGCTCAGTCTCTGAGAGCTTCTAGCTGTGCCAATTAATTGACATATGTTGTCTTCCTGTGTGCTTGTCATTTCCTTGAGTGCCTTCAATTCTTTCCATAACTCTTCCATATGTCCATGTGTCTGAAGGTACCTGCATTTGTCTCAGTTACCTTCTAGATAGAGTCTCTCAGAGGGCTTCTATAAAAAGCTCTTCTCTGCAAGTACAACACTGCATCATTAATAGTTTGAAGGATTTCTATGGTGTACAGACAATTGAGTCAGTTGCTCCCAAGAACATGTTTTTCTATAGTCTATTATACTTTTCCTAATTGGCCTGCCTCCCAGACCTATTGTATCTTCTTCTTAATGTTTTCTGAATCTACACCTTTATCAGTAGCTACACTGTTTAACTAGTGTTCACAAAATCCTCTATCTACATGCCAATGTCCCAACTTCTATTTTCTGCCTCTGTTCACTTGATGTCTCCTTTTTTATTGAGGGGAGATGCTTACAAGAGAATCTCTCAACAAATGAGACCATTGGTAATCCATTTTTGTTTGTTTTCATTTTGAGACAAATCTTCTCTATGTAACCTTACTCTTTAGGAATAAACTAAATAGATCATACTGGCCTTAGATAGATCACAGATGTTTACCTATCTCTACATCCCGAGTACGAGTATTAAAGGTGTATACTACAACAGCAAACAAGGAAGACATTTGGTAGCATGATTTTATACCAAACTGACTCAAGCTAAAGCCATTTGAAAGGAGGGAGCTTCAATTGAGAAATTGCCTCCTAGATAGGGTACAGGCAAGCATGTAAGGAAATGTAAAAATCAGAGATTGATGCAGATCATTGTATGTGCTGACACTGATAGGCTCATAGTCCTTGATTGGATTAGACAGAAAGCAGGCTGACAAATCCTAGGGGTGCAAGCCATTAAGAATCCACCAACCCCCACCACTGCCATGGGTTCTTCATCAGGTCTTCCTTCCCAGGGTCCAGCCCTGTTTGAGATCCTTTCCTGATATTTTCTCTTCAATAATAAACAGTGATACATAAGTCAAATAAACCCTTTCCTCCACAAGCTGCTTTGATCATGGCGCTTCATCACAGCAATGATAATCCTGACAAAGACAAGAATTGTTACTGTTTCTTCTGCTTTTTTTGTGTGTGTTTTCTAAAGTTAATTTTAATCTGATATTTTTGATCACAGGGTTGTGGGTTTTGCGTGCATGTATAGGATGCTTATGTGCCTGTATGCATGTGTGCAAGTATATGTATGTTTACTCGTCTGTAGATATGTGTGTGTATATTTGTATAAGTGTGTGTGGCAAGTGTTTTGTAGCTAGCTATTTAAATTGTCTATGGATTTTTCTTCCTGTGAGATATAAACATTTAGCTTGGAGTCCACAAAAGCATTTCATCCTCTTAAGTAGTCTACTATCCAGATTTTTGCACATATGTTTGTGTATGTTCTCAGACCATCAGAGCATGTTCTGTTTCCCAGAACCTATTTCTATCTGTTCAGAAATGTCTTAGACCCATCATTCTAAGGTCAAACATCGCTGGAGCAATTTTTTCTAATTCAAATTCGTATAATAAAAGCACTATTTTAAAATATTTTTAAATATTTCCTTTTCTCAATTTTGTTTCTTATTTGATTTTTGCAGTTGTAGAAGGAGTGTCAGAATATTAAATGATGCTGGTTATCCTCTTTTGGTATTGGTCATCTCTGAAAATCTGTTGTTTAGATAGTGAATTAGTTTATATTCCCATGCTAAATTTGTACAGATATAAGAGAGAAGTTGGAATTGGGTGCTGTGAAATCTAATTTTCAGTACAGATAGCAATATTATCAATTTTCACCAGAGTTGCTAAATCATTATGTGCTTAATCATTATGTAACTTAGGCACTAATATAAACCTTCATTGTGAAATCCCTGTATAAATAAAGTCATTAAATAAATACATGTTATCAAATAATATACAAGTTAGCCACAATATATATTTTAAACTAATAATGATAATACATCTACATATATTCTCATATTCTCTTAATTAGCCAGAATCTTAATTTTTTAAAATATACTTTTTATGTACATTTCAAATGTTATCTCCTTTCCTGGCTTCCCCTCCAAAACCCCCCTATCCCCTCCTCAATCACCCTGCTCACCAACCCATGCTTCCTGGCCCTGGCATTCCCCTATACTGGGACATAGAACTTTCATTGGACCAAGGATCTCTCCTCTCATTGATGACTGACTAGGCCATCCTCTGCTACATATGCAGCCAGAGCCATAAGCCCCACCATGTGTTTTCTTTGGTTGGTGGTTTAGTCCCAGGAAGCTCTAGGGGTAGCAGCTAGTTCATACTGTTTGTTCCTCCTATGGGAATACACACCCCTTCAGCTCCTTGGGTACTTTCTCTAGCTCCTTCATTGTTGACCCTGTGCTCTGTTCAATGGATAGCTCTGAGCATCCACTTATGTATTTGTCAGGCACCAGCAGACCCTCTCAGGAGAGAGCTATAACAGGCTCCTGTCAGCAAGCTCTTGTTGGCATCTACAATAGTGTCTGGTTTTGGAGGTTTTTATGGGATTGATCTTCAGGTGGGGCAGTCTTTGGATGGTCATTCCTTCAGTCTCTGCTTCACACTTTGTCCCTGTAACTCCTTCCATGAGTATTCTGTTCTCCCTTCTAAGAAGGATCAACATATCCACACTTTGGTCTTCCTTCTTCTTGAGTTTCATGTGTTTTGCAAATTGTAACTTGGGTATTCTGGGCTTCTGGGCTAATATCCACTTATTAGTGAGTGCATATCATGTGTGTTCTTTTGGGACTGCCTTTTCTCACTCAGGATGATATTCACCAGATTCATCCACTTGTCTAAGAATTTCATTGCTTTTAAAGCTGCATAGTACTCTATTTATGTTAATATATGGAAAATAAATTAGATTGATTAAACTTCAAACAAAACAAACAAATAAATGAACAAGTAGATAAATATGAGCTTGAAGTTCAAGAGGGCGATTTTAATGGTGACTCATTGATTCAGTGGGATGAGAATGAATATATAGAAGATTATGCCTAGCATGTTTAATACAAAAACAATCATTCATATATGGTAAAAATATTTGAAGAGAACAGGAGTGTTGTATGTGATTACAATAAATATTCTGATAATCCATGTGAATTGTTTTGACTTATACATGGAGAATATTTGTAAAAATTGTAGTGGGTATTCTAAAATAAATGAATAGTTATAGAAATTTTGTTATAGTTAATATTTATATATTATATTACATATAAATTATATTTTATCTAACATATACATATACATATACATGTATGTATGTGCACCTATATGTATATGATGTGTGAGAAATATTTTATTTAGATATTTAATCTCATATTTATTTCTCTTAATATTTCTTTTCTTTTTTTCTAGAAAAAAAAGGCTTCTAAAATATAGTGCTTTTTTATTAGGTATTTTCTTTACTTGTATTTCAAATGTTATCCCCTTTCCTAATTATCCCCAAAACCCCCATCCCCTCCCCTCTTCTCCTGCTTCCCAACACATCCACTCCCATTCCTAGTCCTGGCCTTCCCCTATAGTGGGGCATAGAACTTTCTCAAGACTTTGTGTCTCTCCTCCTGTTGATTACTGACTAGGCCATCCTTACCTACATGTACAGCTAAAACCAATGTCCCACCATGTGTTTTCTTTGATTGCTGGTTTATTTCCAAGGAGCTCTGGGTGTACTGCTTAGTTCATATTGATGTTCTTCCTAGGGGTTTCAGACCCCTTCAACTCCTTGGGTACTTTCTCTAGCTCCTTCACTGGGGACCTTGTGCTCCATCTAATAAAAGGCTGTGAACATCCACTTCTCTATTTTCCAGGCACTGACAAAGGCTCTCAGGAGACAGTTATATAAGGTTCCTGTCAGCAGACTCTTGTTGGCATCTGCCATAGTGTCCAAGTTTGGTGGTTGTTTATAGGATGGATCCCCAAGTGGGGCAGTCTCTGTATGGTCATTCCTTCAGATTCTGAATTATTTCATTTCTTAACCAATGAATTTATCTAGAATTATCAGGAAAAGATAAACCAAAAATATAACCCCATGAACTCAGAAGTTGATGCTTGTAATGCTGAATGGGAAGAAATCAGAGCTGACAATGATCTATGTCTGCATTTCTACACAGAAAATCCTTACATATTTCCATGTACCTTTGACAAAGAAGATACATGGTAATTTTTTTTCTTTGAATGTCCAAGTAGTATTGTAGATGGCAATATATTTTATTTGTCTCATGTTCAGAATTAATGTTAGAATTTATGTTTATGAGATGATTAATCCAGAAGATTTAATACTAAGAGTATTTGCTTGCTCTCTCTCTCTCTCTTTCTCTCTCTCTCTCTCTCTCTCTCTCTCTCTCTCTCTCTCTCTCTCTCTCCTATTTCTTTCTTTCTCTTTTGTGCTTTCTCTCCCTGTCTCTCTCTCTCTATCCCTCTATCTGCATTACTTTTTGCTGTTTGCATGTTTTGTTCCTTCCTTCCTTGTTCTTTCCCCTCTCTCTCTCTCTCTCTCTCTCTCTCTCTCTCTCTCTCTCTCTCTCTCTCTC
>NW_018392856.1:9544-39321 GCF_900095145.1 Mus pahari | reverse complement strand
TCTTTCTTTCTTTCTTTCTTTCTTTCTTTCTTCTCTCTTCTGTCTCCCATCTGCATGGTTTCTTCCTTGACCTCGTCCTGTGATATTAGTCAACCTGTCAGAAGTGCTCCCAAGAAAGCAATAAACTGCCTTTACATACCATAATTTGATGTTAACTGGCTTGTCTATCAGTAGAAAAAACCCAAGTATTAGTCATTACTAATGAGATACTAATATCAGATATAAGCCATATGTACTAGAGATGTGTAGATTTGAACAACTTATGTTGAATCTTAGAAAGGTCACTGTTGGCAATTATAGAGTGCATATGAATTAATAACTGTGTTAGCTATGAAAAATCCTCAGTCACTTTCATTTAGATATTCTTTTCATTTCCTAGAACTCTTCAATATGTATCTCCATGATTTCTCCATCTCCCAGTGATATAAGGTAATCCTCTGCTACATACCCAGCTAGAGTCATGGGTACCTTTGTGTACTCTTTGGCTGGTGGTTTAGTTACTGAGAGATTTGGGGTTCAGGTTAGTTAATATTGTGTTTTTTCCTATAAAATGACAAATCCCCTCATCTCCTACAGTCCTTGCCCTAACTTCCCCATTGGGGTTCCTGCTTACTGTCCAATGTCTGGCTGTGTACTGCACCTCTATAGTCTCCATAGGCCCCACTGAGCTAATGCCTCCTTCCCGTTCTCTTCTACAACCCCAATTTTAATTAGCATTTTAATCCCACAGTTCCTCTAGGTCATCCTGGTTTTGTGGCTCTCATCCTCAAACTTTTCATTTTGACAAGATTTTACTACATAGAAATAAGTTTTTTGCTTGTCTCATCTCTACTAGGAAAGCCTTATTACCAGTTTTCAAGACTCTCCTCTGCCTTAACCAGGCTATGTAACTGACTCAATTGATTGTAATTATCACCCGCTGAATGTTACTCATACAGTCCTCATTCCATCCTGTGGACTATAGGCTTCAGTAGCATTTTTCTTCTTCTCATCTAGGAGAAAATTTTCTTGAACAGTGTTACATTATGTCTTGAGATCCCTCTTGAGAAAACCTGCATCTTCTGCATCTGAAACAAACTTGAATGACCTCAAATTTATTTGCCTTTCCAATCATATTTCTAATTCTATTAGGGACCTATAAATAATGCAAGCGATTGTGGGAATGGAAAGAGATTTGGTATCTGCTAATGCTCTTTTCTCAAGTCATTTTTTTTCTGCCTGCTATCATGCTTGTACTGCTTAAACATCTGTCTATAAGCTGCAACATGTAATGGTAGAGTAGATCCAGTGACTGCAACCCATACACATGATCTTGTTAATGGCTATTGTGAACCATGTTGCTTATCTAAGCACTCCTGAAGTGTGAATGATTATTCGTCTCTAAATCTTATTCCAAACGAGCAAGAATACCATTCCTCCCAGCTGCTCTGGTTCTTAGTCTGCCTGATTGGACCTCATATGTCTTTCAGGATACCTGCAGACAGCCTGCACTAAGGCAAGCATGTTCTCCCTCTTTCTCTTCACTAACTTAGAAACCATTACCAAACCTTGTCCCCATTCAAAAGTCTGAAAGTGGCACATCTTATTTTCAACTTCTCACTGCCATGAACAAATGATTCCCAGTTGTTTTTATCTAAACATTTAGCTCAAATTCTTTTATTTCAAAGGATAAAATTCCCCATTCTTAAAAAGTTTGAATGCCTTATTTCTTTGTAATATTATATCAAAAAAGGAAAGATAATATCTTAATGCTATGTTCTTTATCTAAGTTAAACTCTTATCTAAGGATTTGTAGTTTGTTCATTGTGCATGATTTACATCTATATAGTATGCAATAATATTTGGTTTTCAATTATATAATAAACTGTATTAAATAAGTTTAATTTAATATATAAATTAAATTTATTTAATAAAAAATTAACGTACATGAGGTTAAGTACTCTGCTATAGAGTATATGTGTGTGTGTAATTAACTCTTTCAACTCCATACATATATATGTGTACGTAACTTGGACACAATTCATCATAAATAGCAACCATGTTGAGGAAGCTTACAACCTGCCACATGATTTTGCCATTTTTTGATAGTTTCTTTATTTACATTTCAAATGTTATCCCTCCCCCCCTTTTTTGGTTTCCCTTTCTCATTAAAGACAACCACATTGTATTATGTCACAATTATGTAACTTCTCTTTCTTAATGAACTCATTGTTTATTGCCATATTTTATAGGATGTTAGAAATCCAAAGAAATATCACAACATACATTAATTGTGACACAAACTTTGTTTCAACTATCCTTTATATGATGATAAATTATAAGGTCATTGTATAAAACAAAAGGTAATTTAAAACTATGTCTAATTTCTTACATCTTTTGTACTTCTTGGATGCATGAATGCATGCTATCTCCTCCTATCACCAGCTAAAAGAGCATCAGGTTCACCTCTGTACTTTCTTTTCTGTGCATTTGGAAATGTATGAAAGTAATTTAACATGGACAATTTTCAAGGTGATTGGTGCTGATTAGCTTTATTGCTGGGTCTCAAAATATGTTATTCATCACAATTTTAAGAACTAGGCAAGTCCACAGTCAAAAACTGTATTATTGTCTTATGAAATCTTGGACATATTTAAAACTCTTAACTTGCTATTAATTATTAAATGTTTATGCTTAGTTAATCTTAAAACCATGTGACATGATTCCACTCTGAGATATAAAGAACACATGAAATGAGGTAGCAATGGAAACAACTTACTAAAGATACATTAAATTCGGGATATAGTAATTTTAGACACATTGAATAGTTTACACTGTTAGTACTTTGTTCACCTTAATTATGAGCTATAGAATTTTTGTAAAATTTATAATATTATACCACATAAAATTCAGAAAATATTCCAGGCTCCCTATGAACTATATTTATTGATTACAAAGTTTCATTGTGATACTAGATCTTCAGTTCGAAACTGTGATTTATAAGCTGTAACATTAAAAGAATTGAACCTAAAGTCCTAATTATAAGATGGTACTTTAATTATTAAAAAATGTAATTTGATATTAAATCATGCTAAGAATTGATATAATTAGCTATGAGATAATGATTTAACTAGTTTCCTGTTTTATGTATGTTATTTATAATATAGAACAGATAATTATAAACAAAAATTGTTCAATGCATGTGTATTAGTATTCAAGATTATCAGAAAACTTCTGAACATGGCATGTAATATGCAAAAATATCATAAAAAAGACTCCAAAATCCTAACAATAACAATCCTTAATATGTTCAGTAAGTTATGACCACCACAACAAAGATTTAGAATTGGATTTTGATATGACAACCATTACACAGACCCATTGCAGCACTATTTCCAAGGACCCATCCTGAGCTCTTGCCAGGTTCTCCTGATAGACCAGGCATGATATACAGAAAAGAAAATGAACAAAGATGTCATGTTCAGACCACTAACCCATGTGCTGTCAATGCTTGAGTCAGTGTGTGATCTTTTTATCATTGAGACTAATTCATGAGGTTGTATTTTAAACACCACTAAAAATGATGTGGTGAGGCAGAATAACATCACAAACTATAAGTTTATTAAGATACCAGATTAGATATGGGAACAGATTTGATGACTTAGGTTTTGATTGGAAAGAGCTCATGGTCAACTAGTAGGAAAGGTGGTGCTGCATGACCTATGTATGGGAGTAGAGAAGATTAAGTGTTCCACCAAGAAGTTCAATATGGGGTATACCCCATTTAGACTGAGAAGCTCTTCAAAGAGAAATATTTAAAAACAGAGAAAAGATATTTATTCCTTTTTTTTTTTTTTTTTTTTTTTTTTGCCAGAAAGATTTCTCTTTATATTCCTTGTTTTTTTTTTTTTTTTTTTTTTTTTTTTTTTGCGATATGAGGCCTATGAGACTATAGTTACTTTCTGTCACATTAAAGTGGAATTATAAAAATAGTAGATAAAGAAGGGGGGTCCAGGTTGACACATACTAAATAGATATGTGGCATGATCTAGTAGATGATAAAAGAGCTGGACAGGTAGACTGGATGAAGCATTTTGAAAAGGGATAGAAGATTCATTACAAGAAGAGTAAGGATGTTGGTATCTAGAGGTACCCAGACAGGCATCGGAGGCTCCTGGTCCCAGAGAGACACTAAATAATTGAGGAGAGTTTGATGGTTATAGAAGGTGGAAAAGAAGCAGCTGGACTCCAGAACTGCACTCTGGAATTTGAGAAATATATTGTGGGTGGCACAAGGCATTATACTTAAACAATCTGTACCTAATAGGGCAAAATGTGTAGGTTAATTACATAGAAGCTTATCACCTTGAGGAAAGGATCATTCATGCCATTCCAGTCTTGCAATCACCAGGAAACTGTAATATGAAAAGGAAATATTCAAAAATAGCAGCTCAGTTTGTAAAAGGTGGAAAGTTTATTCCAAAGTTCTAAGCCTATCTCTCAGGAAATCATAAAGAACCAACAGGCATGAGCAGGATATGAAAAAACTTACTGGATAAATAACCTACAGAAGTAACTGATGACATTGATATGTTTACATGATACTTGTGAATGGTGATTGACATGCTTATAGATCTTGACATGCTAATAAACCCAGCAGACATGTGGTAATGAAAGAGCATGAATTCCCTAATGCCAGGGGTAAGGAGAATGCTGCTGTTTCTTCTTCTTCTTCTTCTTCCTCTTCTTCTTCTTCTTCTTCTTCTTCTTCTTCTTCTTCTTCTTCTTCTTCTTCTTCTTCTTNAACAATAATAATAATTAATAATAATAAATAAGAATAATAATCTTCTCCTTCTCCTTCTCCTTCTCCTTCCCTTTCCCCTGTCCTTTACCCCCCTCCTCCTCCTTTTCTTCTTCTTCTTCTTCTTCTTCTTCTTCTTCTTCTTCTTCTTCTTCTTCTTCTTCTTCTTCTCCTTCTCCTTCTCCTCCTCCTCCTCCTTCTCCTCCTTCTCCTCCTCCTCCTTCCTCCTCCTCCTTTCTCCTACTCCTCCTCATCCTTCTTTCTCCTCCTCCTCCTTGTCTTCCTCCTACTACTACTTTCTTCCTACTCATCCTCCTACTTTCTTCCTCCTCCTCCTACTTTCTTTCTCCTCTTCCTCTTCCATCTCCTCCTGGTCTTCTTCATTCTTATTTCATTATAAACTCAGCTCATGTGCCCTTGGCCAAGGGTGACTCAACCAAAACCATGACTCAAGATCCAACTACACTCACCTTCCATGTGCAGTCAAGGATCAGAACATACTCTCAAAATGCTGTAGCCTGTGAGAGACATGGTCAGCTCTCCCACTCTCACAATTCTCAGGCCACTATTCCCAACTGCAGTAATTGCTCAGGTAATTGGAAATCAGGCCATCACCTCCTTCCCAGGGCTACTCTTAGCAGACTAGACCATGTAAGCCCTCCCACATTAATGTCCTCCACATTGCCCCCAGAAAAATGCCCTCTCCAATGTGATGGCTTGGCAAGGGCAAGATCTCAATCTCCCAAGTGCTGTAGCAGGTGAGAAGTGGGGCCTGATTTCAGGAGCACTAGTGAGTAGGAACTTCTGAGGAGTAGGACCTTACAGCATCTAGAATCCACTTGTTTCCTGGTGCATCTCATACCACTAACATCCCCACAATTTCCAGTGCTAATGTGAGCCAAAGACATTTACACTCACCCCTGCTGTTCTATAGGTTCAGACACAGACATAGCCCTTCCTCAGAGGCAGCTTGGGCTGGCCCTTCACTATGTTCTCAGGTGGATGTGCTGGCTACTCGAAACAGGCTATGTCTTTCCACCCTGGCATATCCAGTTCTGCTTTGCTTAAAAATGTTCAAACTGTTCCACTTCATTTTCTTTCCCTTTTGTATACCACACAATTGTTCCATGTATTGATTCCCACTCCAGGTAGGGCACAAATCTGTCAAACTTCTGGGGAACCTTGTCTCTCAATGCTGCTTGATATCTGGTGGGTATCTGTGATATCTGTGGACAACATCCCTATCCTGTATTGATTTGCATGGGGGAAAGTGGGGCTCTATCTGTCTTCTTTTCCCCCATACAGTGCTGCTGAGGTACAGAATGCTAGCCTGGCTGAATGCTTGCCTATATGCATTACAACCATAGAAGCTCTCAGGTCTCAAGAAAAATTATTTCCAGTAGTGAGGAAGTTCTTTTTCTGAGAAAAACAAAGACTTAGCATTTGGCACTTATTTAATTAGGTATGTTAAACCTTCATTCATAAGTGTTTTATTCCCTTTTCTAAGGAGGAATGAAGTATCCTCACTTTGGTCTTCCTTCTTAAATTTTCTTATGTTTTGCAGATTTTATCTTGGGTATCCTAAGTTTCTGAGCTGATATCCACTTATCAGTGAGTGCATATCACGTGAGTTCTTTTGTGATTGGGTTACCTCACTCAGCATGATATCCCCCAGATATATCCATTTGCCCAAGAATTTCATAAATTCATTGTTTTTAATAGCTTAGTAGTACTCAATTGTGTAAATGTACCTCATTTTTTGTATCCGTTCCTCTGTTGAGGGACATCTGGGTTCTTTCCAGCTTCTGGCTATTATAAATAAGGATGCTATGAACATAGTGGAGCATGCATCCTTTTTACCACTTGGAGCATTTTTCCGGGTATATGCCCAGGAGAGGTATTGCTGGATCTTCCGGTAGTTCTATGTCAAATTTTCTGATGAACCACCAGACTGACTTCCAGAGTGGTTGTACAAGCTTGCAATCCCACCAGCAATGGAGGAGTGTTCCTCTTTCTCCACATCCTTGCCAGAATCGGCTGTCACCTGAATTTTTGATCTTAGCCATTCTGACTGGTATGAGGTGGAATCTCAGGGCTGTAGAAGATGGCCTAGTTGGCCATCATCGGGAAGATAGGCCTTAGGTCTTCCAAACTTTATATGCCCCAGTACAGGGGAATGCCAGGGCCAAGAAATGGGAGTATGTGTGTAGGGGAGCAGGGCAGGGGAAGGGTACAGAGAACTTTTGGGATAGCATTTGAAATGTAAATAAAGAAAATATCTAATAAAAAATCCAATAAAATAAAATAAACCTTCAGTCATTCTCTCTGAGTCATTACCCTTGCATTTCCTAGAGCTTTCCTGCAAAGCTCTCTCTCATTATACCATCAGTAATTAATGTGATGAATGTAGCTCCTGTTGCTTGCTTGGTCTGCATATAACATTTGCTTCTTAATCACCTTCCTCATACACTACTTCTAGACTAGTCTATACATTTTTCATTATCAAGAAGTGAGAAGTCATTATCCTACTGTATGGAATGTCCTTTCAAATATTTATATGTAGTACCTGTACATAGTCTATATGAGTGTTTCTTGGAAATTTTGCATTTTGGATAGTAGGGATAACATTATGCCTCTCCTTGCTAGAGATCCACCTATTTCCTATATGTGGGTTACTGTCCATATGATGCACATATATTGTGTTAACATATATAAATGTTCATTATGGATGCCTTATCAGTCTTTATATTCTCCAGTGCCTGACAAATACAGAAGTGGATGCTCAACGCCTTCCATTGGCCTGAGCACAGGATCCCCAATGAAGGAGCTAGAGAAATGACCAAAGCTGTTGAAGGAGTTTACAGTTCCATAGGAGGAACAACAATCTGATCTATTCAGTAAGTCCAGGGACTAAACCACCAACCAAAGAGCACACATGGTGGGGCTCATGGCTCCAGCTGCATATGCAGCAGATGATTGCCTAGTTGGACATCAGTGGAATGAGAGGCCCCTTGTCCTATGTAAACTCTATGCCTCAGTGTGGGGGAATGCTAGGGCCAGGAAGTGAGAGTGGGTAAGTTGTTGAGCAGGGGGAAGGGAGAAGGAATAGGGGGAGGGTGTTTTTCAGAGGGGAAACCAGGAAAGGTGATAGCATTTGAATCTAATAAAATTAAAAAACAAACAAACAAAAGAAAACATTGCAATGCCGATCTGGAGGAGAGAAACCCTGCATGACTCCTGAGGGTTTGTTTAGTGTAAACGTGCACACACACACACACACACACACACACACACACACACACACACAAACACACACATACACAAAACAAAGACCACAGCCTTGGGCCCATGTTAAATTTGCAAAGTTCTCCACATATGGACCAGGTTCAAGAGGGATGAACAAGATTTCCTTATGATCCAAGTGTAAGTGACCAGTGTACATAAACCTAGCAACAACAGATTTCTCTTCCCAGATTTTTACAGTCTGAGACTGCTCCTACAGGAACCTCGAGGAGACTAGCCAATATCTGTCCCTGTACTATACCAAACAATCATACCAAGGTTCATGGTTGCATTCATAGTAGGTGCCACTTCACTAGAGCATGTGTAACACTTGACTCTAGTATGTTTTTGATCTTAGTCAGAGTTCCAGGTTTCAAAATAGTTCATACTGAGAAGCCATTGAGCAGTTTAAGTGGAGAAATCATTTGGTGAGTTTTTAACATTTAAAATGATTATTTTCTTATATTTTTGGTTGTGAGCCTACCCTTTAACAGCTAAGCCACTGTGGTACTTTTACACAAGGGAGTAATACTCTGCTATTAAAAACAATCAATTTATGAAATTCTTGAGAAGATGGATGGAAGATATCTTTAGTTAGGTAACCCAATCACAAAAGAAGTCACTTGACATGCACTCACTGATAAGAGGATATTAACCCAGAAACCTAGAATACCCTAGGTATAATCTCCAAAACACAAGAAAAATCAAGAAGAAGGAAAACCAACGTATGGATACTTCATTGCTCCTTAGAATAGGGATCAAAATACCCATGGAAGGAGTTACAGAGAAAAAGGTTTAGAGCTGAGTTGAAAGGATAGACCATCAAGAGACTGCCCCACCCGGGGATCCATCCCATAATC
The DNA here is from genome assembly GCF_900095145.1 of Mus pahari. Taxonomy (NCBI): domain Eukaryota; kingdom Metazoa; phylum Chordata; class Mammalia; order Rodentia; family Muridae; genus Mus; species Mus pahari. The sequence continues at coordinate 30,399 of NW_018392856.1, read as the reverse complement.
AGCTACCAAACCCAGACACTATTGCATATGCCAGCAAGATATTGATATAGCTATCTCATGTGAGGCTATGCCAGTGCATGGCAAATACAGAAGTGGATGCTCACAGTCATCTATTGGGGGAACACAGGGCCCCCAATGGAGGAGCTAGAGAAAGTACCCAAGGAGCTGAAGAAGTCTGCAACCCTGTAGGTGGAACAACAATATGAACTAACCAGTACCCCCAGAGCTCGTGTCTCTAGCTGCATATGTAGCAGAAGATGGCCTATTCAGCCATCATTGGGAAGAGAGGCCCCTAGGTCTTGCAAACTTTATATGCCTCAGTACAGGAGAACCCCAGAGCCAAGAATTGGGAGTGGGTGGGTAGGGGTGCAGGGTGTGGGGAGGGTATAGGAAACTTTCGGGATAGCATTTGAAATGTAAATAAAGAAAATATTTAATAAAAAATAAAATGATTATTTTCTTTGTCATCTGAAATAAAGGTTTGAGGCAAGCAAAAGTAAGTTAGAAAGTAAGCCTGCTAGAAAATAAATTATGTGTGCTCAGAGAAGAGATGGGGGTGATTTAAAATAGAAAATTTTAGAGAGAGGAGGCAAGGCCAAAAAGATTTGCTGATTGAATATTTCGGCAGGGGTGGGAGGTAAGGGAGTCAGTGAAGGATGAAGAAATGCTTAGTATGGCTCTGGCTGGAACATAAGGAAGGATGCTGGTTCCATTTAATATGGGAGGAAAACCTAGGGAAGAAGCAATTTTTGAAAAAAGCTAATGACAGAAAAAAATTGTTCAACTGCATCATGACTTCATAGTTTGATGTTAAACATTTGATCTTTAGGAACTCAGATTCAAAACAAATCTTTTCACAGTTGACTTCCAGTGTTCAAGATGGATATTTTCCTCTGCTTACATTTTACTTATGTTCACCATATGGCACATTCACTATACAGATACATATGGCAAGATGGTCTTAGATCTACTAATGAATTTTCAAGTGTATAAATATACTCTTCTATGAATAGGCTCAGCAAAGACATTACATCTTAGTCTATTGTTTGTTGGTTTTTTGTTTATATGTTTGTTTTGTGAGACAGGGTTTCTCTGTGTAGCCTTGGCTGTCCTAGAACTCACTCTGTAAACCAGGCTGACCTCCAATTCAGAAATCCTCCTGCCTCTGCCTCTTGAGTGCTGGTATTAAAGGTGTGTGCCAGTACACCCAGCTTAAATCTTAGTCTATTCTGAGAAAACACAAGAGACATAGATTTTATACTGGTTCCCTAGGTTATGCTATTCACATCACTATTGTTCATCAGATCATTTGTGTGTCACTTCCCATAATCAAAAAATTAGTCTTTTATAGATGTTTTTGTTTCTTAGTCAAAGATCATTTACTTCTAGCTATTAAGAAGTTCAGTATTCTTATAGTAAATTTCCTATGAAACATCATCATAATGGCAACTTTTATCTACAAAATACTGTCCTGATTCCCATTTCTCTATGTCAAGTAAGGATATAAAGCAAATCTCATGTTTTTTTCTAGGTCCACTTATAATTTAAACAAACAAAACAAACAACAGAAACTAAAAAGACCCAGCAGTTAAATTTCTATTCTTTTTATCCAACTTACCAAATACGTTAGTGGTAAATGCCAAAGATGTAAGCCTACCATCTTTTTCTCACTCAACTCCAAATTTATTCCAGCAGTGTCTCTCAGGTCGGCCTTCTTGCCTAGAAACAGAATTATCATTACACAGAGAAGGAGATGTCTTTTTCCTCAAAATCATTTTCAGATTTCTCGTACCTTCCCATCAGCCAAATGTTCTAATATTTATTTTCCAGGGTTGAGTATTGTAAATGATGACTAGAATTCCACCATTATATACCAAGAGCAAATCAATATAAGTTGTCTATCAATATTTGCTTCTAGAAAAAATGGGCCTCCTGGTGACTTTTGCAAATCATAGGTGATTGGGAACTTATTTGGGTGTAATAGCTTCTTCATAAATGCTGCATAACAAAAGTCTTTTCCAAACAGAAATGATGGATTTCACACACACACACACACACACACACACACACACACACACACACACTACAATATTATAAGGATGTTATACCCCTTGGAGTTGTGATCTTTGAGGTATAAAATTCAAAGAGGAGTTGACAGTAAGAGCAGGACAGGTATGGCTGAATACTCAGTTATTCAGAGTATATTCAGGTATATTCAGAGCAATTTGGAGAAATTAGAGGAAAAATTAGTATTGCCAGTAACAGCTCACAGTCAAGTTTACACATATGACTCAGTTTTGAAATTGGTGTTAATAATTTTCCTGTTAGATGAAGAAAATTGAATTATTTCTGGGAAATAATTGATACTTCTTAGAGGTTAACACCTTTTTCTCAGCATACATTATAGAGCCAATGACAGAAACTAGATATATGCAGCTCAATACTTCTTTCAAATATCTCATCAAGTTACAAAATGACATGTTTGCCATGCATTTGTACTTCTGCTATATGATCATGCTTGTCCACTTTGAAAACTAAAATATATATCAGTATCCAACTTACCTATTATATTTTACTGCATAACCAAGACTCTGAGTGTACAAGATTAGAACAAGTAGAATCTGCATAGAAAACAATGAGTGAAAGTGTGAAACTTCAACACTGAAAGATATAATTCATAGTGGAAAGAAGTATCTAAATGTTTTTGAGAGCTATAATAGTTCTATTCTTTATCATGGCAAAGTGATCCATGATGTGGCATGTAGACATTTGCAATACCACTGTTACCGTCAAAATATCAATGCTTCCTTACCTTTATAAAATCCTGAGTATATAGACCAGAAGAGTTGTACACTAGTGTAAATTGTTAAGGGTAGAAGTGTAGTGTGAGAAATAGTATAAAAGTGAAACTGCATGTACTCCATACTCTCAAACATAGGGATGCTGAATTTGTAAAGGATTAATACTAAGTGTGCAGCCATCTGAATACAGAGCTTCATTGTTTTACTGCTTCTTATTAGTTTGACCACACTGGATTGAAAGTTTGTTCTTATCATTGAAGCACTTTCTTATTTGTTTGTATGGAAACTCTGAAAATGATTTCTTGATCTGATTCCAGTAACATTAAATAATTTCTAATCTCATTTACCTATATAGGGACCTTCATTTGAAAAAAAAAATTCTTTGATGTCTACAGACTTGGATCCATTGACCCATTTCTGCAGTTCCAAGTTCCACAAGAACACAAAGGTAAATACAGATAATGTTCATGCAGTGGACCTAAATCAGACACATACAGCATCTGCTATACTCTCTTCTGATACTGAGAGCCACTATTTGCCTTAAAAGTAGATTCTATGGGCTGTTTTCTCATAGAATCCTTGTTCATACTTGATTCTACAAATTTTATTCCTTCTTTTCTTACTTTTTAAATTTTATTTTTATTATTATTTTTTTCTCAGTTTTTTTTTTTTTTTAGACAAATTTACTCTGTGTAGTCCTGGCTGCCCTGTAACTCACTTTGTAGACCAGGCTGGCTTCGAGGCCTCGAACTCAGAAATCCGCCTGTCTCTGCCTCTCAAGTGCTGGGATTAAAGGTGTGTAAAACCACCAACCTGCCTTCTTCCTTCTTTTATATTGAGTTCCCCTAGCTCCACCTACTTTGTGTATTTTTTTCTTTTTCCTATTGTATTACCTAGTGCAGAATTAACATGAGGGATAGTGCCCTTATATCATTTCTAACTTGTTCTCCAAGGTGAAATTTAGGCTTGATATTTTTCCTGAAATGAAATGGAAGAGGAGTGGCTATGGATGACAGAGACTTGGTGAAACGGAAAAGGAAGGGTGAAGGGAGAGTGTGGTGATTATGAGAGTAAGTATTCCAGTTTATTTATTTTTATCAAATTCATAAAATGTAAGCAAGCAAATACATAATATGTCAATAATTCACCATATATATACATATATATGCATATGTATATATATATATATATATATATATATATATATATATATATATATATATATTTGTTAGTGGAATGCCTAAATTGTTGATGTCAGAATAACTACAAATCAAGGAAGAAAACCAAGCAGCTAGCCTAAAGAAAGTATTTTCAATGACATTTAGACTTTACAAACAATAGAGTAGAAAGAAGGAGTTGTAAAAAAAATATGTATAAGAAAAACTGAGATATACAACTTCCAATCTCCCAACCATGTAGGCTGATTAATTTTTTATTTTGTTTGCAATTGGCATGGCTTGTGTAGGACATAACTTGGGACTACTATAAATGTTTCCATGATTTAGCAGTCTTGGTGCCATAGTCACAAAGTTAAGGCTACTGTTGTCTCCTTTACTTGAAGTAAAAATACTTTCCACTAATACTATATTTTAGTTCTGTATTGAAGACACAAGGCTTCAGATATTTAAGCAAACTTTCTTCAATGAATCACATGCTTAGTTATATAATAACATTTTCTTCCTAGTGTCTTTAATACAGTAGGAAGGTTCTTTGCATATACAACCAGGAAGAAAGGAGACTGAAAAGGAGAAAGGGCACATGTTTAGATTAGATTCTATGAGGTTATAACAGTCAACTGCCAAAGAGTACAGCCAGACAAACACAGCTCCTGTTCCATATGGATCCTTTAGAATTTATACATTTTATCCCATATTTGGACCCTAGGAATTTAAAGGCACAGGATTCTGAATGTCTATCATCCGTGTTGTGTTAAATCTTTGATGAAGAAGGTCCATGCCTCTCTTCCTGAGGATACTTTGGGCACAAAAAGTAATAGCTTCCTGAAGCCCCATGATTTTGTACAAATATATTCATTAAAAGCAGTCATTCTTCTAAAATTTTGTTTTGTACCAAAACAAAATGGCGCCTCATAACTCACTCAAATCACCTCTTTTGATTGCCAGGCAGCACCATTCTTTAACTGATTTTAACTAGATATTGTTTATTGTTATTCCATCAGAAAACGTCAAGACTACTGCAAGCTGAAGATATGGAGAAATGTGAACATTTTCCTTTACACAAACAGCTTAAACACATATGTCTTCATTTAGCTATTCACAACTTATTGATCTAAAATCTGAATATGTGATAAGAAAAAATTAAGCAAAAGATAAACTTCCACATATGCCTTTCCTGGGTGTGTCTAGTGGAGTCTATCCTATGTGACCCATCCCAAGGAAATTTTATCCAAGAGCTTCAATTCAAGGTCGATAATTTCTCTCTGGATTATTGAGGAAAAATCATCTAACAGGAATGAAAGATTGAAAACACACCTCCATGGTCAGAGAATTTTTGTATTCCCTTTATTTTTGCACGAAATTATTACTGACTAGGTTTTCCAAATACACTAGGAACAGTAAGCTCTGTCCTGTCAGCTTACAAGGGGCCTTTGACAATTCAGTACAGTCATAACTTTTTGGCTTATTGTCAAACAGGTATTTTAATGTGAGTAGAGATATTCTAAAATCCTCAATGGGAACACCCATCAACAGTGATAATGTGAATTCTGATCATCTAGACTAAGCTTGAGCCATTTCTATAGAAAAAAAATAAGACTGGGCCTTAGACCAAGGCCAACTAACATGCTTTTCCTTATGAGTTAGGGACAGAGTGACTCTAGTCTATCATTCTGCTAAATAACATAAAAAATTCCCAGGGTTTCACTTTTTCTTTTGGTTCCTATTTAGAGATGTGTATCAGGGTCCTATCATGATTGGACATAGAAATGTCTTTTAGGAATAAGAATCATCTAGTTCAGTGAGTTTTACCTTTCACTTATGTTTCTGCCAATTTCCTTCACTCTGTCCCTGATGAAATAGCTACATCACTCTGTTGAAAAGCAGGAGAATGAAAGGAGGAATGGGAATACAAGATGGATATAAGACCAGGAAAATGGAGAGGAGCAGTAGGAAGAATTGTCTTTTTATATTGGCTTTCCCATTATTGTGAATTCACAGATAATCCTGTATACGATATGCAGAGCCATTGACAGAAGTGCTAGTGAGTCTACATGACACATTGCCTGGTCTAACGAGAATTCATGTCAAAGTTCCAGCTTTGAGAGAGTTGTCTGGTTCATGCTGTTTTGAATAAAATTATTTATAAACCTGTTTTTGTTCTTCACAATTTGCTCTGGCCTCTGTTAATACTAAAACCTTGGTATTCTGGATCTGTCAGGGGCCATAAATAATGAATAGAAAAAATTACCTGGATTTAAAGAAATACTCTTAGTTACTAAAATCATCAATAGAATGTATTTACCTTGATCCGAGATGCTTGGACAAAGGCCCAATCTGTGCACATGTAGAACACCCACAAACAAAATTGTGACCATTCCTTGCTTTTTCTTTACTGATAACGTCATTCTCAGTAAGTTTTTACAATAAACCATATCCAAAAGAGGTTACGAAGCCAAGAATCAAAGAACCTCATTTAAGCACTAGAATTCCAGTTGTATTTTACTGAAGAATATTAGACAATAAGTACAATAACTTTGTAGATTCTAGATTTTGTCATGATGGTATCAATATAAAAGTATGTTAAAGAGACATTTGTAAGAAATAGTAAAGTAAATAATTAATAACATGTTTTGAAATAGGATAAAAATCAGCTTATACAGTTTCGGCTTTGCTTGTTATAATCAAATGTAAAAGACAAATATCTCCAGACTTCACATTGTCTAGTATCTGTAACTGCAAGTCTCTGATGGGGAGAAGAGCAAGGTCTCTGCACCCAGATTAACTAAACTTTGTATAAGTTGGCACAAGAGTTGGGATAATCAAACCTTATAATATAATATTTTTAATTTTTTTCATTCTACTTGCATAATTATGTCTTACACATTCTTCAAAATGTAAATAAGAAATGATATAATTGCTAAAGAAGGAAATGTAAATAAACACTGTGGCCCTTTGGAAATATTACCTCTTTTTCTGAGTGAAGACACAGACAAAATGTCCTCAGTGGTTCCAAGAAAGTTCAAGCGGCTGTCCAGAGCAATGTATTGCCATGTCACCTGTTAGATCTGTCTTTCCATAGCCCTATCCTATCTTGGAGCTAGTTGGCAGCATAGAACCTACACATAATGAAGAGAAATACAAATTTTTTAAACATAGAGCTAGGTAAATGGAATTTCTGTTATATGCTTGGAGAATATTGGCAGGAGATGTCTTTTGCTATTTTGTCTTTTTTTTTCCAGAGCTGAGGAACTAATCCAGGGCCTTGTGATTGATAGGTAAGCAGTCTACCACTAAGTTAAATCCCCAACCCCAGGAGATGTCTTTTGGACAGAGATAGATATTTCTAGGGGTCTACAACACTTGTGTAAGATGCCAATATACCAGTCAATGACTATATACTTAAGTAATTATTACCAGAACTAGTTGGAATCAATTGGCTTACAAAGGTAGGTAGGTAGATAGGTAGATAGTTTGGTAGATAGATAGATAGATAGATAGATAGATAGATAGATAGATAGATAGATAGATAGATAGATAGAAGATAGAAATGATGGAAGGAAGGAAGAAAGGAAGTAAGGAAGAAAGAAAGAAAGAAAGAAAGAAAGAAAGAAAGAAAGAAAGAAAGAAAGAAAGAAAGAAAGAAAGAAAGGTAGGTTGATAGCTACATAAATAACTTAATAGATATATCCACAATGTTTTGTTTCTACAGGCATCTAACATATTCTCTTTCTATTGTTTCTGGGAAAATCCAATTTCCTACTGATATAGGAGATAGAAGAACAAAAAGAAGAAGCATGGTATAATGACTAACTCTTTGCTTGAGTTTTGTGGTAACCTTTTTATTTTATTATTATTATTATTATTATTATTATTATTATTACTACTACTACTACTACTACTACTACTACTACTACTACTACTACTACTACTTTGTTTTTTGAGACAAGTTTTCTCTGTATAGCTCTGGCTGTCCTGGAACTCACTCTGTAGACCAGGCTGGCCTCGAACTCAGAAATGCACCTTCCTCTGCCTCCCAAGTGCTAGGATTAAAGGCGTGTGCTGATCTTGTGGTAATCTTTGAGACGTAAGGCTCTATAGTATTCTATGGTTCAAACTCTTTATTTCTTTCCACATAAAATCACAGAAGAGAGCTAAGATAAGGAGCTAGAGAAATTACCCAAGGAGCTGAAGGGGTTTGCAGCCCCATAGGAGGAACAACAATAAGAACTAACCAGTACCCCCAGAGCTCCCTTGGACCAAACCAAAAATCAAAGAAATCACATGGTCAGATTTCTGTCTCTAGCTGCATATGTAGCAGAGGATGGCCTAGTAGGTCATCAATGATAGGAGAGGTCCTTGGTCCTCTGAAGGCCCTATGTCCCAGTATAGGGGAATACCAGGGCCAGGAAGCATGAGTGAGGTGGTTGTGGAGTGTGGTGTGGGGAGGAGGGAGGGGGTAGGGGATTTTTTGAGGGAAATCTAGGAAAGGGGATAACATTTGAAATGTAAATAAAGAAAATAATAATTTTTTAAAAATAAACAAAGGTTAGATTTTGGTGCCTGCTCACAAACCCTGACACTATTAGTGATGACATGCTGTACTTATAGACAGAAGCCTAGCATGGCTGTCCTATGAGAGACTTGGCCAGCAGCTGACTGAGACTGATACATATACTCACAGCAAACTACTGGACTGAGGTTGAGGAACCCTATGGAAGAGCTAGGGTAAGGGTCAAAGGAAAGGAAGTTGTTTGCAAACACACAAGAAGAAGAACTGTATCAACTAAACAAGACCCTTAGATCTCCCAGAGAATAAGCCTCCAACCAAAGAGCACACATGAGCTTGTCACTGGCCCCCAGCACATATAATGGGGCAGACAACTGTCTTCTCTTGCCTCTGTGGAAAAAAATTCTAATCCTAGAGAGACTGGACGCCCCACAGAAGGGAGATATTCGGTATGTGATGTGTGGTAGGGGACATGGGGGAGCACCCTCCCAGAGCCAAACTGAGAAGGGCTCTGGAATGGGAGACTGTGAAGGCAGAACATTTGAAACATAAATAAAAAATAAAAATTTAAAAAGAATAGAAATATTAATGTTTCTTTGGCAACTCCCTGTTGTTAGCCCTTTTAATATCTCACAAAAATAATTAGGTAAGGGTGTGGTGAGGTTTTCGTTGTTGAGGGTTTTTGGTGTATATATGTAATATTTGATTCAATCATCAAATTCATGCTTGCATAAAATAGGAAAAAATGATACCAAATATGAAATAATAACTTAGGGATCATTCTTACTTAACATTCACATATTATAATAATATACATAATTGTTAAATAATGGAAATTTCAAAATATGCAATAAATTCAATACTTCCCTTTCAGATACAACTGTGTTAAGTATTCTGAATTTTTGCTTTCCTTCTGTAACACTATTACAAAGAGAGCCTTTTTAAGGCTGTACAAAAAATGAAAAAGGAGACATAACATAGTAAATCATATGCTGTTCACTTCCTTATTTTCCTCTTTCTTCCTTTCTCTCTCTTCCTTCTATATATTTACAGAAACATACATTTACTAACACCAGCTTTGATATCAGTGAGACATTCTTTGAGCCATGCAAACACCTTACTTTGAAATGTATTACTAATGTATTACTTGCACTGCTGCTTGTGTCTGTAGAGTTCTCTGTGCTGTACATCAGCTGAAGATTAGTTTCTATGTTAAATTCTTTCCTTATCAGATTTTCCATAAGAAGGTAAATTGGAAAGAATAAAATTAGAGATGGTAATGGAGAACACTAAATAATATGTTATACATAGGATTGAGAATGTTTTGTAATTTCCATCAGCAATTCAGACAAAGCGTTATAACCACATAAAAGTAAATGATATAGAAATAATTAGCATGAACAGAATGAGAATGAAGTGATAGTGCTCTCTCACTGAAGATTAATTTTCAAAGAATAAGTAAGTCTGGTGGGTAAATTTCTTTCCCTTGAAGTTTGAAATACTAATTCTATAAAACAGAGGGACAGTAGATTATTTAATACTCTTATTACTTGTCTGACCACATAGAAAAAAATGGAAACACAAGAAGAGAAAAATTATGAAAATAATATTTGACAAAGTACAAGGACAATTTGACATGACTGTAGAAAACAGATCGAAAAAACCTGAATCTCTGAGATGCTTGTTGGCACTTGAAAAATTACAAATAGGGCTGCCAATATTATTTTCTTTGTTTTAAGATGACCTCATGCAACAACATGATCATAATGTATGAAAATTCTATAACCCAAAGAGGTGATAATGTCAGTAGTCCAGGTAAGAACTCTCCCTACCTTTGAAAATATTACAGCTCTAAGGGTGAATGTATCCTGGCATTTGAGAGCCAAAAATAACCAGAAAGTTACAGCAAATATCAAAACACACACAGGAGATATATAGAGAAGGAAAAGACCCAGCAGGATGGCTGCCCCTTTTCAGGCTAAAAACAGCAGAGAGCTGAGCAGAAAAATGGATTGTATAACTTTTGGGGGGTGGGCAGATATTTCTGGAGATTTTCAGAATGTTTCAAAGTTTAGGATTTTTCCATTGAAGAGTTAAAGTGGGTAGAGCAGTCTGTGGGTGGATCTTGGTGATTGGAGGTCATTAAGGACAGAGACACTTGTATGTCGCACACAGTTAACAATTTATCTTTTTTATATATTATTAATAAAGAATAAGGGTAGGGAATGGAGGTGATTAACAGAATTTAACTACTTCCTGCTAAATTCTTCTCCTCTGAAACCTCTTGTTTAAAGTACTCAGATTTATTGATAAGGAAATTTCAGGAGGTTGCCTTCCTGTGCTCAGTCTACAGGAAGCAAGAAGTGACTAGAATAGATTTCTTTCATTTTAAGCTCTTTAGAGGCAGAGATTTCTGGAATTTTCAGTTTTTCAAGTTCAGAGCTTGTTCTTTTTACTCAGTAGGACAACCAGCTGGATACAGCTGTTACTGCAGTTAGAGTGTTCTGAGTATGCAACCTGTTGGTTGGGGTTCATGATAGACAAGGCCTGGCCACTGGTGTGCCTCAAGGGACTTAGAGCTATAGCAATTCCTCACAAAAATGTCTCCCTTAGGGAAGATGACAAGGAGAAAATCCTTGCTTTCTCAGAAATTTATTCTGAAATTGAACCATGTACACTGAAAATGATGCAGTATTCTACAAAACACACACACACACACACACACACACACACACACACACACACACACCTGCACTGTATTAAGCGGAATTAATGGTTTCAGTCACACAGTCAGTAAACCAGTCAGTACAGAACTCTCGAACAGTAAGAGAAAGCAAAAGATTGGTGATCCAGATCTGAACTACTTATTCATCTATTGCCCCCTTCCCCTGAGAATATAGAAAGTGGAAGACTGGAAGAACTGCTATTTATTATGAGCTCACTCTTCAATTGGCAGGGGATTAAAAACTGTCATTAGTGCCTGATTCTTGATCATGTATCTGGAATCTGAAATCTGAAAATGAGTGTATACTATCTTTAGGAATGCATTAATTTCTATCTACAATTTACCTGCCTTTGATTACTCATGATATGATCATGCTAGTTTCCACAAGTTCTATGATTGTAATAATGAATTATACCAGTATATAACACATTTATCTCTATTAAAATGCCCTCCATAAAGCATCTTGGACACTAAAAAGAAATGGTAGTTCGATACCCTTTGCAGGAAATATAGACATTTAAATCAGAATATCCCTGAGTGTTTTAATGATAAAGAAATAGTTAGAAAGGAAATATGTATATATATATATATATATATATATATATATATATATATATATATATATAATTGTGTGCATGTGTGTTGTTTATGTGTTGTAAACATCCTCAAAAATTCTTTCTGTATTTATTTTCCTGTTGTACTCATGTGTGCATCCTTATGAAAACTTACAGTATTACCTATTAGTTACAATCTATCTTGATGATATAGTAGATGCAGTACCATTATTTGAATAGTTTTTGCTTGAAAAAAAATATATCAAGTTCCCTATCCTTCAATATCTAATCCCACAACACTAGTACCAATATTCCATCTAACTTCATATACTATCTCACTTTATAATTACAATCGTTTATATAAGGCATCTGTGAGTATAAGTATAGGAAACCATCTATATACAAAATCTTTGGGCTAGTATGACCTCACTTGGATATATTCATCAATCTTTGTCCCTGCAATGGATATAGGAAGTCCAGAGATTATAGTAGCAAACATAGGACCAGGAGAGATTCAAAACAAACAAAAATACTAGTACTAAGAAGTGAAAGTAGACAAAAAGTACCATCCTTAACCAAGACACTGTTTGTATTTGATACCTGCTGTGTAGAAGGGCAAAACTCATTTTTTTCCAATGGAATGCTACTGGTTATATCAAACACATTCCAGAGCAGGCCCCAAAGACCATAACACTAAAATCAGATAAATTTTGTTTCATTTGTCTTTTGTGGGTATTTGGTTCATTTATTTTTGTACCTTTTTGTGTTGCTGGGTGATTAATTTGATAATTTTTGTTGTTGGGTTTTTTTTATTGTTGGGATGGTGAGAAAGACACAGAGATAATTACCTTCTACACAACCAAGGATGGATAAAATTTTATTAGCAGGGAGACAGGAATATCTGGGAGTAGTTGGAAAAATCGAAAGACATTAGTTAGAACATATTGTGTGGAAAATATCAAATAATAATAAAAATTAAGTAATATACTAAGAAATACAGTCCAAACTATGAATCAGGTATAAAGGTTTTTATACTATCATATTGTAAATGTAAATATGTAAACAGCTTAACATGTATAAAGTACTCAAGTAAAGTACTGCATTAATAAAAATAATGACAAAGGACTACATTATCATTTCAATAGAAGGATATCAAAATATTTGAAAATACCTAGCCACATTCATGATTTGAAAAATAATTCTAATAAGAGTTACAAAAATGAAATTACATACACCTAAATAGAATACTAACATATACAGATAATAAATACCTCTTTATATCTGCCTTTTTATACATTGTTACCACATTGTTGCCACTTCCATTGGAAATTGTCCCAGATGCTGTTATCAGGTCAGTTTTTAGGTAAAGAGGAGACATTTGTTTTTCTATAAATATCATGCAATATACAAGTTTCATAAAGCATACTCTGACAGAGGTTAGAGACTAGAAAATAGTAACTGATTGAGAATAAGGGTGGAATCTAGTGGGGAATGGCCAAAGAGAGGAGCATGTGGAAAACAAAACAGGGAGAAACATCTAGCGTGAGGAGGCAGGATTTTGAGAAGAAATAGAGTAGGAAAAGAAAACAATAACTTGGCACTTGAGGAGTACTGGTGAGGTAGTAGGGAAACATAATGCAATAAAAATGTTATAATTATGTATATATATATATATATTACATATATATACATATATATGCATATATATAATTGTATGTATGTATGTATGATTGTGTGTGTTTTTGTGTGTGCTTGTTTGTCTTTGTCTACATTTGTGTGTATGTTTGTGTGTGTGTGTGTGTGTGCGTGTATGTGTGTCTAAGTATCTAAAAGAAATCATCAAACAATGTGTCTCTACTAGTCATCACTTGTCAACCCATACAGCTCCCAGTAGTGGAATTGGTTTATATTTAATTGAGTTATGGGCAAAAAGGGCTGTTATAAATAGAAAAGATATTTCCCAACAACTCAAATTGTTGACAAAACTTTAGGGTCCTCTTTCCAAACTAACAGCAAGTTCCCATTGTTGATGACAGTGCTGGAAATTTTATTAAAATGAATATGTCAAGAAAAGTGCCAATATAGTCCTTAAACTTCTACATTCCAGGAATTTTCATAATGTGCTAGATCCTTCCCACATATACTATAACTTCAAAATAAGGGATTTATGGGATGTTTGAGTGTACAATTAAGTCGGTTTCTGATTATTGTGTTTTGCCTTGGATTCAGGACTTTGTGTGAATTTTCCTTGCTTCGATGTCATTATCAGAATTGTAGTATTAATTTTTTAAATTAGTCTCTCATTGGTGACTACCTGCTCCAATGCTTTATGTTCCTCAATGTTAAACACACAGCCTTTATATTTAATATTACTTTAGAAGCACAATAGCTGCACAACTGCCTTTGTGTTAGCATCTACCTCCCACATATAGCTCTGGGTTACTACTTACTAATCCTACTTACTAATCTATTTCTTCTGTTTTGTTTGGTCTTGATTTAAATTTTATTGAACAGTACTCCTGGCCATGTTCTCCAGGCTTCTTTACTTGGTGGCTCTGCTTTTCTCCCCTGCACACTCCTCAGGCACTGCATCTCTCTGTCCTTCCTCTTTATCATGTTTCCAAACATGGGAACATTAAATCCTGTTGCTTTTTCTCCTTCCAAACTCTTAGCTTCTGTGATCTTTATTTACCAATCAGAATTCACTGGGGCATGTTCCCAGAAGCTAATTGCTTATCCCTTTCTGAAATTAAGTTTTGTGTACCCAATTAACATTATTAAAATACAGTTACATTGTGGCAGGGAGTACCTCCATGCCAGTATTGATTAGTATATTCATACTATAGATAGTTTTTGTTTTATTTTATTATAATGTTCTTATATCTTAAAACATGAATGAATAGATGGATGGATAAGTAAACAAGATAGATAGATAGATAGATAGATAGATAGATAGATAGATAGATAGATAGATAGATAATGTAAGTGAAAATATGGTCACTAGAGTAAAGGTTAACAACAGAACTCTCACAAATAACCACTCAGATATATTAAATTAATTTTCCATAAAGAGTGAAACAAGGTACATCAAGTAAGACAGACCTCAGGTTCAACAGTAGCTCAGCAACAAATAATTGGACTACACAGACTGTTGACTTTTTCAGGATACTTCTCAATGATTACAGTTTGGTGATTTTTTTCCTTTTTGTTTTGTTTCTTATTGTTTGTTGTATTTTTCTGTGTTTGTTTTGAATGTGGTTTTATTTTCTGATTTTGTAGGGATTGTTTTCATTTGGATTTTTGTATCTTTTTGCCAAAGAGCTTAAATTAGGGTGAAAATGGGAGAGGCTCTGAAGAACTTGGGGGAGTGGTAAAATATAATTGAATATTGGATTAAAAGTACTGATTTAAATAATAACAAATAAAATATTACAAAGTATATTTCAGTGTTAAAATATCTTTTGCTATTTAAAAAACATGGCTAATAATAAAATAAGGTTTGATCTACATGTGATTTATGCAAACCTGTAGTATATTAGAAAATATAAAATTGTGATTAAATTGTACACAAGTAAACAAAAGTGAAATTCAGTAATGAACAGTTGTTACAATACCAATAGCTAAGTGTGGTGATCTGCATCTGTAGTGATCTTCTCATGAAGCTGAGAGGAAGCATGGGTTCAGTAATGAACTTGATGTCTCAGATGACAGCACAGTGAAATTCTGTATCAGACATATATAATATGCATTAAAACCATCACTATGGTAAATCTAACATATTCAAGTTTAAAGTCCCTCAGGAAATTAGGACTATTTCTACCAAAGACCCAGCTATACCCCTCCTGAGCATATAGCGAAAAGATGCCACAATATAACACAGGAATACTTGTCATATACATACATACCACCTTTGTTCATAGCAGCAAGAAACTGGATATAACCTAGTTGTTCCTCAACAGAAGAATGGATAAAGAAAATATGGTACATCTACACAATGGAATAATATTCATCTATTAAAAACAAAGATATCATGAATTTTAAAGGGACATGTATAGAAACTGAGGATAAATGTGTGAGTGGGGTAACTGAGAGCCATATGGTATGTACACATTTATGAGTAGTCTTTAGCAGTAAAATGCAGGAGAAACATGGTACAATCCATAGACCCAACAAAACTGGACAATATGGAAGTCCAAAGGCAGGATCCACAAACCTCACCATAACTAGTCTTAAGAGGTGGATAGAGAGACAGAACAGCATTGATTAGGAGGTGATTAGGGGACTATCGATGGTGAGAATGTTTGGGATAAGGGGAGTCAGGAGAGGACTGGGAATGACAATAGAAATAGGTGGATGAGCCTCTGGTGACTAGCTGGAGGCATAGAAAAGGAGAGGATACAGGGAGTATAGGAGGGTGACTTTAGCTGAACATCCTATCAGAGAGGCATAAAAAGACCAAATTGGCCACCTCCTATAGCAAGGCAAGAATTCTAGAGAAGAGAGTTGCAACAATTCACCTAAAACAAACAAACAAAAACAAATTCAACACAAAATTTGCCGTGNCTACACAATGTGNNTGGATGAAGATGGAGCAGAGAATGAGGGAAGAGCCATCTGATAACATCCCCAACTTGAGACCAGTGTCATGTGAAAGGGATATCTTGACATTGTTACTGATACTCTGCTANGCTGGGAGACAGGAAACTAACATAATTGTTTTAGGAGAGGCTTCAACTCTCTGCTGATGGATACTGTCACATAAACCCACAGTCAAACAATAGCTACAGCATGCAGGGAGTCTTGTGGAAGAGTGGGAAATAGAAGTGAGCAATACAGTGGTATAAAGGACAACAGGAGAAGAACTATAGAGTTAACAAACATGGCACCTGTGGACTCAGAGCCTGGGCTACTAATCAGGGACCATGCAGGGCCTGGACATAGACTCCTTATGCATTTGNACATATGCTTTTACATGGAGTTAGAAGTGTAAAGCTGATCTGGCTCTTGTAAGTACCTCTGTTACTAAAATAGGAAACCAATTTATTTTCTCGTGCTAACCTCATTCATATACCAGAAACTTGCTTAAAATTCAGTCCTATAAAACAAGTCTTCAGTGCTGACAGCACTATGTTGAATTTGCATTTTACTTGAGTTTTTAAAGTAGGTTGCCATGAATGAGACTATACTAGGTATAATATTAATCATTCAGTTTAAATGCTTTCATTATAATGTCTCTTGATGCAGAAGAAAATTTTAACAGAAAAAATTGAATAATTTAATAATGACCTCAAACACATTTTTAAAATTCTAAAAATACCACTTTAACTGTTCTGATTAATTTATTAGAATCTAAGTATTGTAACTATCTAGATGTTATGACTATACTCCTCCAAAGCACAGGTAATTTACACTTTGTTCTATGGCCAAACAAGTTAAAATTCATAAGAAAATACAGGATATTCAATTTTGAAAAAAAACAACCTGAAATCACAATTTAATTTAGATCTTGATATACACGTTCTTTATTTGAAATAGTTATAACTATGATAGTCTCTATTCTTACATGTTTAGATATATGATTCAATGGAATAAAATTTGCTCCTCAAAAACCTGCAATTAAGCCAAGTTCTGTGTCTTTTAAATCCTAGAAAAAAAAGGGTTAAAATTGTGCGGATCTCTGTGAGATTGAAGACAGCACAAACTACATATATGAGTGTTATGTCTTAGTGAACATAGTAGTACTTTTCCTAAAAAAAAAAAAAAATCTAAGTACATATCTTGTGGGTGAAAATATAACTGAAAGTACTTGTTCATCTGTGTATAGATGTAAGGTGTAAACACAGGTATGTAGAAGAAATAGGTCAAGATTACATAACTTTCCATTCAATTTCCTCCATATCTTTTGAGAAAGAGTCTTTCATTAAACTTAGATCATTATAATCAGAGATCAGTAATAGTAAGAGAGTAGGTAGCCCAAGATGAGATTACAGATAGACTATGTCATATCCTTTTTTGCTTATTTATACATATGAATATTCAAAGGTCCCAAACTCTACTCTTTATGCTCAAATACATGCATACTATGAAATAAGTCAATTCCAAAGTTTTGAACTCTTATATAATTTAAAATATAAATATTACTAAAAAATTTAAGACAACAGGAACAGATCTTATACAATGATGAACTCTGTATAGATAAGAGTATATATGTATATATATAGTATATATGTATATATATAATATATATGTGTATATACATATATGAAGAAAGTAGTACCTTAGTTATATAAAATATAAACATATCTCATAAATACATGAGTAAATTTTGAGTACACATTTCTCCAAAGAAGATTACATATATGTAAATACATTTACACATATATATCTATACAATGTATACAATATATTGTATATATTGATGTAAATAACAAGTATAAAATGGTTTTCCCACTCAGACAATAAAATAATTAATTCAAAATGGTTACCATAAAAATGATGCTAAATTTAGAAAAATTTGAAATTACTAAACATAAGCTAATTTTAATTGCCTTAAGTAAAACAATAACTGGATATATATGGAGACACAGAAGTAGTGATTGAAAAACATATTCTAGTTAGCATAATTAAATAAATTTGAAATATGCATTATACACTAAAAAGGATAGTATAGGTCAAATAAAAAGCTCAGTGTTATTTGACAATGTTTACTTAAGAGAGTTAGGGCATGGGGAGGAAATCCTGAACATAGGATTGGTTAGATTTCATACATCTCACAGGAGATGTGCTACACTTAGAACCTCGATTTTTCCTCAGTTTTTCTATGCTGCTTCAGATTTTATTCATTCTCTCTCTCTCTCTCTCTCTCTCTCTCTCTCTCTCTCTCTCTCTCTCTCTCTTTCATGCTATTTACTTCCAGAGAATACTTAAACACAATGCAATAACTATTATAATTATGATAATTAATTACTAGATTTAACACTAATCGAACACTGTTACTAAATGTAGACATCTAAAACAACAAAATAACGAATTTTCAAAGCATACAAATGAGAATAAAATACCATGCTAGGTATAGGTCATGCAAACCTACTGCAAATGTTTTAAAAAAAAAGGAGTCTTACCTACATGAGTAATTCTTTGAGTACAAATTTCTCCAAAGAAGCTATGAAAAATAAATAGAAAATAAAAAATAAAAAAAAAACAGATCAACATGTTAAGCCTTATGAAACTATAGTTCAAAACATTCTTAACATAGAATTTATGTCTCTAAGAGACATACTTCTAAGTGGAGAAGCAAATTTTTGAAATAATTTTCAAAAGAGCAGTTTATCTGAGAAGGTTCATTAGCAATTTAATATATTATATAAATTGTATATGGTGTTGGCACGACTTTGAATGCTTTCTGACATCTTTCAAATATTTTATTAGGATTTCATTTTTGAGTATTATATTTACCAACATTTCTACCACATCAAACTCTTCCTGTAAATGTAGACACAATCACTCATTATTTCTTCTCCTCCTCCTCCTGGTGTTCCTGGTTTTCCTGTTCCTCCTGCTTTTCTTGCTCTTCCTGCTCCTTCTGCTCCTCCTGTTATTTCTCCTCCTATGCTGCTGCTGCTGCTGTTGCTGCAGTTGCTGGCACTGCTGGCACTGCTGGCACTGCTGCTGCAGCTGCTGCTCTTGCTGCTGCTGCTGCTGCTGCTGCTGCTGCTGCTGTTGCTGCTGCTGCTGCTGGTGGTTCTGCTGCTGCTCTTGCTGCTGGTTCTGCTGCTGATCCTGTTGTTCCTGTTGCTGCTGTTGCCTTTGTCGCAGGCGCTGCCTCCGCCTCTGTAATTTAAATGTGAAAGATAATTAATAGGAATACCAGATTTTAAAACCTCAAGTATTTCACCTTGCAATCATCACTTTTTTCTCTGCTTAGGAATCCAGATAGAGATCAATGAGCTTTCCTAGAAAATCAGAAGATCATGTCTCCTTTGAGGACATCATATTTTATAGGTTTGAATTCATAGTCTGATCACTAGAAAACAATATATTTTTATATAAGAAAATATAACAACTTCAAATCCCTAAAGAAAGAAATTGAAGAAGATCTCAGAAGATGGAAAGATCTCCCGTGCTCATGGATTGGCAGGANTAACATAATCAAAATGGCCATCCTGCCAAAAGCAATCTACAGATTCAATGCAATCCCCATCAAAATTCCAACCCAATTGTTCACAGAGTTAGAAAGGGCAATTTGCAAATTCATCTGGAATAATAAAAAACCATAAAAAAAGGACAGCAAAAACCATTCTCAACAATAAAACCTCTGGTGGAATCACCATGCCTGACCTTAAGCTGTACTACAGAGCAATTGCGAAAAAAAAAAATGCATGATACTGGTACAGCGAGAGAGATGTAGATCAATGGAATAGAATTGAAGATCCAGAAATGAATCCACACACCCTATGGTCACTTGATTTTTGACAAGGGGGCTAAAACCATCCAGTGTAAAAAAAGACAGCATTTTCAACAAATGGTGCTGGCACAAGAAAGAGAATTGACCATTCTTGTCTCCTTGTACATAGCTCAAGTCTAAGAGGATCAAAGACCTCAAAAATAAAACCAGAGACACTGAAATTGATAGAGGAGAAAGTGGGGAAAAGCCTTGAAGATATGGGCACAGGGAAAAAGTTTCTCAGTAGAACACCAATGGCTTGTGCTGTAAAATCAAGAATTGACAAATGGGACCTCATAAAATTGCAAAGCTTCTGTAAGGCAAAAGACACTGTCAACAAGACAAAAAGGCCACCAACAGATTAAGAAAAGATTTTTACCAATCCTAAATTTGAAAGAGGACTAATATACAATATATACAAAGAGCTCAGGACCTGGACTCCAGAAATTCAAATAACCCCATTAAAAATGGGGTACAGAGCTAAACAAAGAATTCTCAACTGAGGAATATTGAATGACTTCCAAACGCCTGAAAAATGTTCAACATCTTTAGTCATCAGGGAATTGCAAATCAAAACAAGCCTGAGATTCCATCTCATACCAGTCAGAATGGCTAAGATTAAAAATTCAGGTAACAGCAGATGCTGG
>NW_018392856.1:0-6934 GCF_900095145.1 Mus pahari | reverse complement strand
CTTTCTCTATTTTATATATGTTGTAGGATTTCTGTGATTATGAAAACTTGGTGATGATAAACTGATCAACAGTGATTGAAGGTGCCAGGCCTGGTGGCACACTCCTTTAATTCCAGCACTCAGGAGGCAGAGGCAGGTGATTTCTGAGTTCGAGACCAGCCTGGTTTACAAAGTGAGTTCCAGGACAGCCATGGCTAAACAGAGAAACCCTGTCTCATAAAACCAAAACCAAAACCAAAACAAACAAACAAACAAACAAAACAGTGATTGGAGGACCAATATATATATATGTATATATAATTTAAATGGGAGTCTGCATAGATTCAAAGTGGGTATAGGCATTAGTCCCATGGCATACTCCATGATATGTTTTGAGGACTGATGGATATGTACTTCCTCATAGAGGAGTGTGATAAAAGAAGTAAAAAACATATTTTTTTTATCTTTTTCTAAGGAATTTTCATGAGATAACAGATGAATAATGTGCATAGTTGTGTGGGACTTTTGAAGGATGATCAAGAGGGAGAGCCTGAGAAGAGTTTTCCAGTGCTCTATCTTCTTTCATTCTTACAGTTAAACTCATATTCACATGAATGCTTATGCAGTATAAAGTGGTTGGTATTCATAAAGTCATCAATATAATTATACTGATAGAATAGTGACAGTCTGTTAAATGTTTTAAGAATACTAATCATTGAATAGGAATCATATCAATTATATTTTAAATAATATTTTAAAATATTTTATTATATTTGTTTTACACGTGATACAACACTCTGATAAAGTGTTGCTTTGTTCTCATGCTCTCCAGGATTATTAAAACATGGTGAACATAACCTGAGCACCAGTGTCTTAAGTACCACAGATTCATCTATGTAAATAAAAGGAAATGTTCAAAACATGGTAAGTCATTTTGATATCCTTTAAGACAAAGAAGTCTTAAAGAAGTCTCAGAAGTGGCTTATACATCCATAAGTAAAATCTTTAAAGTCTTTTGAAATGTGGGCGTTTTCTTTAAGGATCAACAATAAAGAGATCAAGAGTAAAATGAAATAAATGTGAAGAGTCTAGGATGTATGCATCTAAGAAAATGTTTTTAGCCCTTCCTAACTGTTTTGCAAGTTAGTATAGATACTCATTTTGAGGTGACCAACAACCATGAACATATTTTGTGACTGCTTTAAAAATATTTTGAATTATAAAGTAAGTATCTAATATGCATTATATCTGATTTGGAAGTCCTCAAAGAAGTTACAAACCAGAGTCTCAGAAATGTTGATCTCAGAAAATTGTGACATTTGTGAGCTGCAATTTGTATTTACAGAGGTTTTTGTAAAAACAACTGTCTTAATCAGGGTTTCTATTCCTAGACAAAACATAATGTCCACGAAGCAAGTTGGGGAGGGAAGGGTTTATTCACCTTACACTTCCATACTGCTGTTCATCACCAATGAATTCAGCACTGGAACTCAAGCAGGGCATGAAGCAGGAGCTGATGCAGAGGCCATGGAGGGATGTTC
This sequence comes from Mus pahari, assembly GCF_900095145.1. Classification (NCBI taxonomy): domain Eukaryota; kingdom Metazoa; phylum Chordata; class Mammalia; order Rodentia; family Muridae; genus Mus; species Mus pahari. Next base: position 5,414 of record NW_018392856.1, on the reverse strand, counting down.
TTTACTGGCTTGCTTCCCCTGGCTTGCTCAGCCTGTTCTCTTATAGAACCCCAGACTACCATCCCAGAGATAGCACCACCTACAAGGGGACCTCTCCCCTTGATCACTAATTGAGAAAATGCCTTACAGCTGGATCTCATGGAGGCATTTCCCCAACTGAAGTTCCTTTCTCTGTGATAACTCCAGTCTGTGTCAAGTTGACACAAATCTAGCCAGTACAACATACTAAGGTCTTTCGTTTGGTCCATTCAGTTTCAGAATTTAGTCTGTCCATTTCCCAATTAGTATAAGTGAAACATTTATTTTTTTATATATTTATTTATTTATTTTGGTTTTTTGAGACAGGGTTTCTCTGTATAGCCCTGGCTGTCCTGGAACTCACTTTGTAGACCAGGCTGGCCTCAAACTCAGAAATTCATCTGTCTCTGCCTCCCAAGTGCTGGGATTAAAGGCGTTTGCCACCACATCTGGCTCGAAACTTTTATAATTTATGGTTGGAATCGTTAGGGTTACAAATAGTACCCTCCCTAGGTAATATTCCATAAACAGGAGGTACTCAGTTACTCTATAGATTTTGTTCGTATTTGTCTCATGGGAAAAAAAATGCTATAAAAAGTTGTAGGGGTGAATCATTAATATAGATGTCCTGAGTTTTGTGTAGCTCAGATAATGAGGAATAGTTCTAGTTGCTTGGAATAAAACTTTTAAGTGACTGGTTACAAATTAAATACTTGATACCTGTTTTAATATCTGAAGATAGGTCATTTTAAGTTATAGAGTGATGTATCAAGGATTTGATGAATGCATTTTGATAACTGTTTATGTACCTAGAATCACAGTGTTATTTCAATGTCCTGCAAAAACTAAACACCAACATTTTTCCAGGCCAGCTATTGGCTCTTGGATCATTTATGAAACATAAATAACTAGACAGCAGAATCACTGTGGACCTACAAACAGACTTTCTCCTCTTTGGGACAGCCAGACTTTGTGGCCAAACATTAGCATTAGAATACAAGCTGCATTATGTCAACCCAGTATATCTTTCTAGTATTTTTTTCCTAATCTTGTTCCTCTTCTATAGTTGATCACCTAGATGTGAAAATAAGCATTAAACACCTTTACTTAAACAATTTTACCTTGTCTAGTGGCATTTTTAAAGCAATTCAAGCTCTGTTATTTTAGGTAGCTGCCAAATGACACTTTTTTTCCAAATGTGGGGCTCAGAGGGCTGAATATAGCCATGCATTAATGAATTTTGGAACTGCATACCACATTTAAAAAGACTGCCTAACTATGATTGAATATATAGACATCCTCTGCCCTGTCATTCTTACATTAGATATTATACCAATTACTATTCTACTAATTAGTCATGCTCCTGCCATTATTAATCTTAACTAAAATTTGAGTATCTGTCATATAAATATTTTGCAATCAAAATAAACTCCCTTGCTCAACTAGATTTCAGCTGGCTGTCTCAGTCCTTATCGCAAGGATAGCATGAATTCTCTTGGAAATCCAATATTACAATCAAAATTATCACAAAAATTTCCTGAGTGCTATTGAATAAAATTAATTTTCCTTGTGAAATGTATAAATCATATGCCATACTACATTTAATGGGAAATCAATATCACCAAAGTTTTTTCTGAGGAACAAATGAAGATTTTAGGCTAATTTACAAAGCAAAGGAAATGGGGTATTTACTGGATCATTATAACTCTAACACAAAAGTTGTATCAAAGCATATTTCCTTAGTAGAGATAACAGCTTTTTTTCAGATATTTTATTTAAATTTAAATGCTATCTTGAAAGTTCCCTATATCCTCCCCCTGCCCCTGCTCCCCTACCCACCCACTCCCACTTCTTGGCCCTGGCCTTCCCCTGTGCTGGGTCATATGATGTTTGCAAGACCAAGGGGCCTCTCTTCCCAATGATGGCCAATTAGGCCATCTNCTGCTACATATGCAGCTAGAGACACAAGCTCAGGTAGTACTGGTTAGTTCATATTGTTGTTCCACCTACAGGGTTGCATCCTCCTTCAGATCCTTGGGTACTTTCTCTAGCTCCTCCATTGGGGCCCCTGTGCTCCATCCAAAAGCAGACTGTGAGCATCCACTTCTGTGTTTGCCAGGNACTGGCATAGCCTCACAAGAGGCCTCTATATCAGGGTCCCTTCAGCAGTATCTTGCTGGCATGTGCAATAGTATCTGGGTTTGGTGGCTGATGATGTGATGGATCCCTGGATGGGGTAGTCTCTGGATAGTCCATCCTTNCATCTTAGCTCTAAATTTTGTCTCTGTACCTATATCCTTTCATGGGTATTTTGTTCCTTATTCTAAGGAGGAATGAAGTATCACATTATGGTCTTCCTTCTTGGTTTTCTTATTGACACTGTCTCTACTATAATTTCCTGGCAAATATATTCTACAGCACTTTGGGTCAGGTGTAGAAAGGGATGTGCAGAGTGCCAAAATATTGACAACATGTTTGAAGAAGTGGGTATTGGTAACTCACAGACCATATGAAGGTTACTTAGAAATAAGACCAATTTTTATTTTTCATTGCCTTTTTTTAATTACCTACATTCTTTATTTAAATTTCAATTATTTTCCCCTTTCCTAGCTTTCCCTCCATAACCTTCTATTCCATCTGCCCTCCCCCTGTTCGCCAATCCACCAATTCCCACTTCACTGTCCTGGCATTCCCCTACATTGGGACATTGAGCCTTCACAGGACCAAGGGTCTCTCCTCTCATTGATATCTGACAAGTCCATTCTCTCCTTCATATCCAGCTGGAGAAACGAGCCCCCACATGTGTACTCTTTGGTTGGTGCTTAAGACCCTGGGAGTTCTAAGAATATTGATTGGTTCTTATTGTTTTTCCTTCCATGGGGCTGCAAACCCCTTCAGCTCCTTGAACCCATTCTGTAGCTCTTCTGTTGGTGACCCTGTGAGGGGGAACAAAATAATCACAAGAGATAGAGTGAAGGAGGGATGTTGGAGGGAAAGATGGATAGTATGGGAAAAGATTGCAGGATCAGTTGTGGGAAGAGATATACAGATGACCAGGAAATTGACCACAGGATTGTAGCAGTAGAGGATTGGTAACTGGGTGTACCCTCCAGAAATTCCCAGATGCCACGAAAGCAAATGTCTTCCAGCACTCAACAGTATTGATATTAGTTGAAGTACGGCACAAACGGCAACGAGACTCTGTGGAGACCATATCCATATGTTAGGCATGCCATCCATTGCTGTTGAGAAAATGGGACACTAACCAAACTCAAAAATTTTAGTCCAGAATTGTTCTTTTCTAAATGATATATGGGGGAAAGAGTGGGGCAGATATTAAAGGGAGTATGAGGAAGAGGAAAGCATTTGATATATATATATATATATATATATATATATATATATATATATATATATGTGTGTGTGTGTGTGTGTGTGTCTTTTTAAATTCCTATAGCATAATCTTTTATAGGATAGTTGTGAAGCTGAGACCAAATTAGATACACTGCTATCATTATAAAATCTTGACAGTATATATTAAATTTATCCTGTTGCTTTGCTATGAAATGCATAGACAATGACTCACAGTGTCTGTCAAGATATTTATATCATGGACAGGTAGGTATATTCTCATTAATGAAAGATAGGTTCAATAGAATCTCATTATCATCAAATTTGATATCAAAAACATTTGATAAAATACAACACCATTTCATACTAAAAATATTTGAGAGATTAGAAATATAAGGCCTATGCCACATCAAAATAAATGCAATATACTATAATCCAACTCCCAATAAACAAATAAATGAAGAGATACTTGAAGCAATCCCACTAAGATAAGGTTGACCGGTCTATCCATTATGTTCCATATAGAACAAGAAATAATTGATAGAGCAATAAGACAACAAAAGAAGATCAAGTGAATACAAACTGGCCAAGAAGAAGTCACTATTGGCACATGGTATGATATACCTTCTTCTCAGCACCTCATGGTATCTTATCCAAATAACACCATATATTTGGTTACTAAACAGAACTAAACAGATATAAGAAGATTGAAATAATCCCATGCATTCTATCAGATCACCACAGAATAAGACTTTTCTTCAATAATAAATGCAAAATGAAAGCCCACATACTCATGGAAGTTCAAAAGTGCTCTACTCAATTGTAAGTTGGCCAAGGAAGAAAAAAATGATAGAAATTAAAAACTGTTTTGAATTTAACAAAAATGACAACACAACTTACCCAAACCTATTGGACATAATTAATGTAGTGTTAAAAGCAAAACTCAAAACTCTGAGTGCTTCCACTAAGGAAGTGGAGAGAGCATACACCACCAGCTTAACAGCACACATGAAAGCTCTTGAAGAAAATCAAGCAAATGCACCGAAGAGGAGTGAATGGCAGGATAATAATCAAATTCACGGCTGAAATCAACCAATTAGCAAAAAAGAACTATGCAAAAAGAGCTATTCTTTGTTAAAAATCAACAAAACTAATAGCTAGTTCTATGTGAAAATCAAGGAGATAGATAAACCCTTGGCCAGTATTTCCAGAGGGCACANAAACAGCACCCAAATTAACTAAATGAGAAATGAAGAGGGTGTCAAAACCAAAGNAACCGAGGAAATTAAAAAAGTCACCAGATCCATCTTCAAAAGCATATACTCAACAAAATTGGAAAATGTTGATGAAATGGACAACTTTTTTAGACAAAAACTAGGTATCCAAGTTAAACCAGGATCAAAAAAAAAAAAAAGATTTTAAAATGTCACATAAAAAAAATAGTTGTTAAATGTCATCAGACCGAAGAAGAAGAAGGAGGAGGAGGAGGAGGAGGAGGAGAGGAGGAGGAGAAGAAGAAGAAGAACAAAAACAACAGCAACAAAAACAAGAAAAACAAGAGGAACAACAAGAAGAGGAAGCTGAAGGTGAAGGTTAAGGGGGAGAGGAAGGGGGAGGGGGAGAGGAAGGGGAGTGGGAGGGGAAGGGGAAGGAGGAAGGAGAAGGTGAAGAAGAGGAAGAAGAAGAAGAAGAAGAAGAAGAAGAAGAAGAAGAAGAAGAAGAAGAAGAAGAAGAAGAAGAAGAAGAAGAAGAAGAAGAAGCCCCCGCCCCCAAGGTCCAAATGGGTTTAGTGCAGAGTTTTATCAGACCCTCAAAGAAGACCAAATACCAATACTCTTCAACCTATTCCACAAAATAGAAACAGTAGGGACAGTACTCAATTTGTTTGATGAAGCCACAGTTATGCTAAACCACAAAAAGACCCAACAAAGAAACAGGNCTTCAGATCAATTTTCCTTTTGAATATTGATGCAAAATTACTCAATAAAATATCACAAACCAAATCCAAGAACACATCAAACATTCATTTACAATCAAGTAGGCTT
>NW_018392855.1:13825-21271 GCF_900095145.1 Mus pahari | reverse complement strand
AGGAGTGGGTGGGTAGGGGAGCAGAGGTGGGGGGTATAGGGAACTTTCGGGATAGCATTTGTAATGTAAATAAAAAAATAATGAAAAATAAAAAAAATAAAAAAATAAGGCTGCTATGAACATAGTGGAGCATGTGTTCTCATTACCAGTTGGAACATCTTCTGGATATATGCCCAGGAGAGGTATTGCTGGATCCTATGGTAATACTATGTCCAATTTTCTGAGGAACCACCAGACTGATTTCCAGAGTGGTTTTACAAGCTTGCAGTTCCACCAACAATGGAGGAGTGTTCCTCTTTCTCTACATCCTCACCAGCATCTGCTGTNACCTNAATTTTTGATCTTTGCCATTCTGACAGATGTGAGGTGGAATCTTAAGGTTGTTTTTATTTGCATTTCTATGATTATTAAGGATGTTGAACATTTTTTTGAGGTGTTTCTCAGCCATTTGATATTCCTTAGTTGAGAATTCATTGTTTATTTCTGTGCCCCATTTTTTAATGGGGTTATTTGAATTTCTGGAGTCCGTCTTCTTGACCTCTTTGCATATATTAGATACTAGTCCCCTATCTGATTTAGGATTGGTAAAAATCCTTTCCCAATATGTTTGTGGCCTTTTTGTCTTATTGACAGTGTTTTTTGCCTTACAGAAGCTTTGCAATTTTATTCGGTCCCATTTGTCGATTCTTCATCTTACAGCACAAACCATTGGTGTTCTGTTGAGGAATTTTTCCCTTGTACCCATATCTTTGAGGCTTTTTCCCACTTTCTGCTCTATAAGTTTTAGTGTCTCTGGTTTTATGTGGAGTTCTTTGATCCGATCCACTTAGACTTGAGCTTTGTACAAGAATATAGGAATGGATTAATTCACATTCTTCTACATGCTAACCGCCAGTTGTGCCAGCACCATTTGTTGAAAATGCTGTTTTTTCCACTGGATGGTTTTAGCTTCCTTGTCAAAGATGAAGTGACCATAGGTGCGTGGGTTCATTTCTGGGTCTTCAATTCTGTTCCATTGATCTACCTGTCTGTTGCTGTACCAGTACAGTGCAATATTTATAACAATTGCTCCTTAGTACAGCTTAAGGTCAGGCATAGTGATTCCCCCAGAGGTTCTTTTATTGTTGAGAATAGCTTTTGCTATTATAGGTTTTTTGTTATTCCAGATGAATATACAAATTCCCCTTCCTAATGCTGTGAAGAACTCAGTTGGAATTTTGATAGGGATAGGATTGAATCTGTAGATTGCTTTAGACAGGATAGCCATTTTGAGTATATTAATCCTGCCAGTCTATGAGTATGGGAGATCTTTCCATCTTCTGAGATCTTCTTCAATTTCTTTCTTCAGAGACTTGATGTTCTTATCATACAGATCTTTCACTTCCTTAGTTAGAGTCACACCAAGATATTTTATATTATTTGTGGCTATTTTGAAGGGTGTTGTTTCCCTAATTTCTTCCTCAAAAATCTCTTTTCTTAATGTTCCTTACCATCAATGTACTCAATCCCCCCAATGAAAACAAATAGACTAACAAATAGGAAACACACCTCAGTGACAAAGACAGACCCTATCTCAGAGTAAAATGTTGGAAAGAATTTTCCAAGCAAATGTCCCAAGAAACAAGAAGATCTCATCAGACGGTAAGATCTCCATGCTCATGGATTGACAGGATTAATATAGTAAAAACAACCATCTTGTGAAAAGCAATCTACAGATTCAATACAATCGCCATCAAAATTCCAAATCAATTCTTCATAAAGTTAGCAAGCAATTTGCAATTTTATTAGGAAAACCAAAAAACTCAGGATAGTGAAAACTATTCTCAACAATAAAAGAACTTCTGGTGTAATCATCCCTGCCTCAAGCTGTATTACAGAGCAATAGAAATCAAAACTGCATGATATTGGTAAAGAGACAGGTAGGAAGATCAATGGAATAGAATTGAAGACCCAACCCAGGCGTTGGTGGTGTACACTTTTAATCCCAGCACTTGGGATTCACAGGCTGGTGGATTTCTGAGTTTGAGGCCAGTGTGGTCTACAAAGTGAGTTCCAGTACAGCCAGGGCTATACGGAGAAACCTTGTCTCAAAAAAACCAAACCAAACCAAACCAAACCAAACCAAACCAAACCAAAACAAAAACAGAATTGAAGATCCAGAAATGAACCCTTGCACATATGGTTACTTGATCTTTGACAAAGGAGCTAAAACCATCCAATGGGAAAAAACAGCATTTTAAACAAATGGTGCTGGTTCAACTGGCAGTCAGCACCTAGAACAATGCAAAGTGACCCATTCTTATTTCCCTGTACAAATCTCAAGTCCAAATGGATCAAGGACCTCCACATAGAACCAGAAACACTAAAACGTATAGAGGAGAAAGTGGGGAAGAGCCTTGGACACATGGGCACATGGGAAAATTTTCTGAATAGAACACCAATAGCTTATGCTCTAAGATGGTCAAGTGGGACCTCATAAAACTGCAAAGATTCTGTAAGGCAAAGGATACTGTCAATAGGACAAAACACCAACCAACAGATTGGGAAAAGATTTTTACCAACCCTACAACCAATAGAGGGCTAATATGCAATATATACAAAGAACTCAAGAAGTTAGACTCCCTAGAGTCAAATAACCCTATTTAAAAATGGGGTACAAAGAAAGAATTTTCAACTGAGGAATCTGACATGTCTAAGAAGCACCTAAAGAAATGTTCAACATCTTTGGTCATCAGAGAAATGAAAATAAAAACAACCCTGAGATTCCACCTCACACCAGTCAGAAAGGCTAAGATCCAAAACTCAGATGATAGCAGATGCAGGCAGGGATGTGGAGAAAGAGGAACACTTCTCCATTGCTGGTCGGATTGCAAGCTGGTACAATCACTCTGGAAATCAGTTTGGCCATTCCTCACAAAATTGCACATAGTACTCCTTGAGTACCCAGTTATACCACTCTTGGGCATATATATAGAAGATGGTCCTACATTTAATAAGGACCCATGCTCCACTATGTTCATAGCAGCCTTATTTACAATAGCCAGAAGCTGGAAAGAACCCAGATGTCCTTCAACAGAGGAATGGATACAGAAAACCTGGTACATTTACATAATGGAAAACTACTCAGCTATTAAAACTGACAAATTTATGAAATTCTTAGCCAAATTGATAGAACTAGAAAATATCATTCTGAGTGAGGTAATCCAGTCACAAAAGAACACACATGGTATGCACTCACTGATAAGTAGATACTAATCCAAATACTCCAAATAACAAGGATACAATTCACAAATCACATTAAGCTCAATAAGAAGGAAGACCAAATTGTGGGTGCTTTGCTCCTTCTTTGAAGGAGAACAAAATACTCACAGGAACAAATATGGAGATAAAGTGTTGAGCAGAGACTTAAGGAAAGGCCACCCAGAGACTCTACCTGTGGTTTCATCACATATACAGTTACCAGTCCCAGACACTATTGTGGATGCCAAGAAGTACATGCTGAAAGAAGCCTGATATGACTGTCTCCAGAGAGACCCTACCAGAGCCTTACAAATACAGAGGCAGATGTTAGTAGCCAACCATTGGACTGAGCATGGAGTCCCTAATAGAGGAGTTAGAGAAGGAACTGAAAGAGTTGAAGGGGTTTGTAACCCCATAGGATGAACAACAATATCAACCAGACTCCCCAGAACTCCCATAGACTAAGCCATCAACAAAGGAGTACATATGGCTCCAGCTGCACATGTAGTAAATGATGGGCTTTTAATGCATCAGTGGGAGGAGTGGTCTTTGGTCCTATGATGGCTCAATAGATGCCCCAGTGTAGGGGAATTGAGTGTGGGGAGGTGGGAATGGGTGTTTGTGTGGGTGGGTGGAGGAGCAACCTCATAGAAGCAGGAGGGAAGATGTGATAAGGTGTTTTCAGGAGGGGTTAACAGTTGAAATGTAAATAAGGAAATTTCCAATTAAAAAAGCTAATAAAAGAATGAGAATTTCAGACCACTCTCAATTATGAATATTGACCCCAAAATATTCAACACAGTTCTTATGACTCAAACTCAAGAACACATCAAAAACATCATTCATCACCATTGAAGCTTCATTCCAGTGATGCAGGGATAGTTCGTTATATCAAAGTCCATTAACATAATTCACTATATAAACAAACTCAAAGTAAAAAAAGTTACATGATCAACTTATTTGATGTTGGAAAAGCCTTTGACAAAACTCAAGACCCTTCATGTTAAATGTGTTAGATAAGGAATTCAAGGCACATACCTAAAAATAATAAAAACAATATACATCATACCAATAGCCAACACCAAATAAATGGAGAGAAATGTGAAGCAATCCTACTAAGATCAGTGACAGAATGAGGCTGCCCATTCTCTCATTACCTATTCTATATAGTACTTGAAGTTTTAGGTAGAGCAATAAGATAACAAAAGGAGACCAAGGAGATATAAATTGCAATAGAAGAAGTCAAAGTGGATGATATGACAATGTACATAAGGGACCCCAAAAATTGTATCAGAGACCTTCTACAGCTGATAAACGACTTCAACAAAATGGCTAGATATAAATTTAACTCAATTAAATCAGTATCCTTCTTTATATAACTGATAAAAGTGCTGATAAAGAAATTAGGTAAACAAGTCCCTTCACAATAGTCAGAAATAATGTAAAATATCTTGGAGCAACTCTAACCAAGCAAGTGAAAAATCTGTATGTCAAGAACTTCAAAATCCTGAAGAAAGAAATGGAAGAAGACATCAGAAGATGGAAAGATCTCCTTTGCTCATGGATTAGTAGGATTAACATAGTAAACATGACATATTATCAAAAGCAATCTACAGATTCAATGCAATCCCCATCAAAGTTACAACACAATTCTTAACACTCCTAAAATGAGCAATTCTCAACTTCACATGGAAAAACAAAAAACCGAAGACAGCCAGAACAGCTCTGAACCAGAAAAGATCTTCTGGAGGCATCACCAGCCCTGTCCTCCAGTTGTACTACAGAGAAATACAAACCACATGATATTGGTGAAGGCCCAGAAACAAATCCACACAAATACAGACACTTGATCTTCAACAAAGAAGGCAAAAACAATGCAGTGGGAAAAAGAAAGCATCTTCAAGAAATAGTGATGGTCTAACTAGATGTCTGCATGTAGAAGAATACAAATTGATTCATATTACCCTGCACAAAGCTCAGGTCGAAGTGGATCAACGACCTCAACAAACAAACCAAATACACTAAGTCTAAAAAAAGGTAAATTTGGAAATAACCTCAAACACATTGGCATAGGGGAAAATTTCCTGAGCAGAACACCAATGCTCAGGCTCTAAGATCAGCAATTTGGTAAACAGGACCTCCTTAAACTGAAAAGCTTCTGTAAGGCAAAGGGCATTGTAAACATGAAGAATCAGCAACATACAGATTGGAAAAAGATCTTCACTAACCCTAAATTTGATGGTATGTGTGTGTTAATATCCAAAATATACAAAGAACTCAAGAAGATAGACTCCAGAAAACTAAATAACAGAATTAAAATATGGACTACAGAGCTAAACAAAGAATTCTCTACTGTGGAATCTCAAATGGCTGAGAAGCACCTAAAGAAATCTTCAACATCCTTAGGCATCAGAGAAGTGCAAATCAAAACGACCCTAAGATTCTACCATATAGCAATGAGAATGGCTAAGATCAAAAACTCAAGTGACAGCACATGCTGGGGCAGATGTGGATCCAAGGGAACATTGCTGGTGGAAGTGCAAACTTGTGCAAACACTCTGGAAATTAAACTGGCTGCTTCTCAGAAAATTGGTCATAGCACTACAGGAGGATCCAGCAATACCACCCCTGGGCATATACCCAGAAGATGCTCCAACTTGTAATAAGGACACATGCTCCACCATGTTCATAGCAGTCTTATTTGTTTTATTTAAAATTTTTATTAGATATTTTCTTTATTTACATTTCAAATGTTATCCCCTTTCTTAGTTTCCACTCCAAAAACCCCCTATCACTCCCCCCACCACTCCCCAACCTACCCACTGCCATTTCTGGTCCTGGAATTCCCCTATTCTTGGGCTTAGAACATTCACAGGACCTAGGGCCTCTCCTTCCATTGATGACCAACTAGGCCATCCTCTGCTACATATACAGCTAGAGCCACAAGTTCCACCATGTGTTTTCTTTGATTGCTGGTATAGTTCCAAGGAGCTCTGGTGCTACTGGTGAGTTCATACTGATGTTCCTCCTATGGGGTTTCAAACCCCTTCAGCTCCTTGGGTACTTTCTCTTGCTCCTTCAGGGGACCTTGTGCTCCATCCAGTGGATGATTGTGAGCATCCACTTCTGTATTTGCCAGGCACTGGCAGGGCCTCTCAAGAGACAGCAATAGCAGGCTCCTGTCAGCAAACTCTTGCTTGCATCTGCCATAGTGTCTGAGTTTGGTGGGTGTTTATGGGATGGATCCCCAAGTGGGGCAGTCTCTGGATTGTCATTCTGTCAGTCTCTGCTCCAAACTTTGTCTCTGCAATTCCTTCCATGGGTATTTTGTTCCACCTTCTAGGAAGGATTCTCAGCTTCTGGGCTAATATCCACTTATCAGTGAGTGCACATCATGTGTGTTCTTTTGTGATTGGGTTATCTCACTTAGGATGATATCCTCCAGATCCAACCATTTGTCTAAAAATTTCATAAATTCATTGTTTTTAATAGCTTAGTAGTCCATTGTGTAAATGTACCACATTTTCTAACTCATTCTTTTCTTTTTTTTCCAGACAGGGTTTCTCTATATAGCCCTTATTGTCCTGGAACTCACTTTGTAGACCAGGCTGGCCTTGAACTCAGAAATCTGCCTGCCTCTGCCTCCCGAGTGCTGGGATTAAAGGCCTGCACCACCACACACGGCGTACCACATTATATGTATCCATTCCTCTGTTGAGGGACATGTAGGTTGTTTCNAGCTTCTGGCTATTATAAATAAGGCTACTATGAACATAGTGGAACATGTGTCCTTATTACCATTTGGAGCATCTTCTGGGTATATGCCCAAGGAGTGGTATTGCTTGATCTTCTGGTAGAGCTATGCCCAAACTGATTTCCAGAGTGTTTGTACCAGCTTGCCATCCCACCATTAATGGAGGAGTCTTCCTCTTTCTCCACATCCTTGCCAGCATCTGCTGACATCTAAGTTTTTGATCTTAGCCATGCTGTTTGGTGTGAGGTGGAATCTTAGGGTTGTTTTGATTTGTATGATTAAGGATGTTGGACTTTTTTAGGTACTTTTGAGCCATTCAGTTTTCTTCAGGTGAGAAGTCTTTGTTTAGCTCTGTACCCCATTTTTTCAATAGGGTTGTTTGGTTTTCTGGAGTCCAACTTCTTGAGTGCTTTATATGTAGTGGATATTAGTCCCCTATTGGATTTAGGATT
>NW_018392855.1:11167-13080 GCF_900095145.1 Mus pahari | reverse complement strand
TTTTGCTATCCTAGGATTTTTGTTATTCCAGATGAATTTGCAAATTGCCCTTTCTAACTCTGTGAAGAATTGAGTTGGAATTTTGATGGAGATTGCATTGAATCTGTAGGTTAGCAGCCTTACTTGTAATAGCCAGAAGCTGGAGGCCCAGATGTACCTCAACTGATGAACGGAATAAAAATTGAGCAGAGACTGAACAAATGGCTGGTCAGTGACATGTCCAACTTGGGATCCATCCCGTGGGTAGGCACTAAACCCTGATGCCATGTTGTGATTGCAGGCAGGAGCCTAGCATGGCTGTCCTCTACCAGCAGTTAGAAAGAGTCAGATACTGACAGCCAAGCATTGGATTGAGGTTTGCGACCCCTATGGAAGAGTTAGGGAAAAGACTGAAGGAACTGTAGGGGATGCCAACTCCAATAGGAAGACCAACCATGTCATCTAACCTGGATCTCTGGGTGCTGCTAGAGACTAAGCCACCAACCAAACAGTATACATGGGTTAGTCTGAGCTCCCTTGCACATATGTGTCAGAGGACTACCTTGTCTGGTGTCAGTGGGAGAGGATGTGCGTAATTCTCTCAGAGGTAAAGGGGATGGAGGAATAGAGGGAGGGAAGATCAGGAGAAGCCCCTATTATGGGTGTAAATAAATAAAATCATTAACTATTTTAAAAAGGAAAGAAATAATCCTGAGTAAAGTATCCCAGATACAGAAAGAAAAGTATGCTATTATATGTAGCTATCAGTTGTTAAGTCAATGATAACCAAGCTGAAATCTGTAGAATCACACAGAATGGATATTGAGTATGAGACCAGTTCTACAATGAGTTCTCCCTAGGAATGGAAAATAGAATAAATAGGTATGGATGGAATCAGGATACGTGACACTGGAGGTTAAAATGTAGAGGAGTAGGGTAGAGCAAGACAAGGGAGGGTATTTGGGGAAAGGCTGATAAAGTTGAGGGTCACATGAAGAGTAGTATGGAAACTGAATGCAGTAAAATATATATGTATATGAAACTGATCTAAATGAAATTGGCATAATGGGGTAGACATAGCCTCAACTAGATATCTCTTGTCACCAAATGAAGGTCCTAATACTGGGTAAATGGGTTACATATAATTGAATTGTTGGCAGAAGGGGGCCAATGGAAAACCACAGACAACCCAGGCTGTGTCCTTGAAAAGTGGAGCTGGTTTCTACATAGAGCCTTCACACCTATATAGTAGGTTTCAGTCTTTTGAATCATCAAGGAATACTCAGCTGTACTGTAATGTCTTAGACATAGAACAAGTCTTAAAAGTCACTAAAGTCAACATTTAAAAGCTACTTTCTCTGGCCAATTTGTAATATAGGTATCAACAGTAGACAGAAGACAGAAGAATACATAAGTGGCATGTGAATATTAACATATTGCAAATATGTTCTTATTCATACAAGAGAATATAGAGGCAGTTCTGATGCTGGAGGAGGAGGTCCAGACACTGTTAATGGCCTCCCTGTGGATATTAAACCTATAGAGTTCTTCCCGCTCTTCTAGCCATTCAAACGCTATGAAAGGTCCCTGATCAATCTTATCTCAAGACAGTCTGGGTTTTTTTTTTGTGATCTTTGACAGTTGGACAAGAACAGAAGCAGCATAAAATATATTGAATAGATTGGATCCTGAGAACCCACAGACCCTGAGCTTAGGTTTGCTAAAGCCAACCCTAAAATGGCCAAGAGCAAACTAATGGGGAAACCAAATCCCTTATGACCTGATGGGGGCTGCTCTGATTCCTGTGTCCCCAGAGGCCTGGGCCCCTTAAATTTTCTACACTGAAGAGCTGACCTCAACCATTTTACATAGTACTTTCTTTTTTTTTTTGTTTTTTTGAGACAGGGTTTCTCTGTGTAGCCCTGGCTGTCCTG
>NW_018392855.1:6628-11137 GCF_900095145.1 Mus pahari | reverse complement strand
GAACTCAGAAATCCGCCTGCCTCTGCCTCCCGAGTGCTGGGATTAAAGGTGTGCGCCACCACGCCCAGCTACATAGTACTTTCACCTACCCAGTTACCACTTGTGCTGCTGCTGCCTCCCTATGTGCTCAGATGCATAACCATTAGATGCATTAACCATTCCTCTGATACTACTCAGCGAGGATGGATGTATTCACAGTTCTGTTAGCTGCTCAGTCTTGTCTCCCAGGAGTTAGTCCTGGGTTGTGTGGGGCCAAAACAGGGCTCTGCTTTCATTGCCACTTGAGACCTGGGTGGAACTGCTTCTCTTTAGACACTGTGAATCTGAACCCTAACTAGGGTTCCTCAGTTCTTTTAGGCCTTCAGGAGGATTTGGGAGGGGCCTTTTTTACTAGGATACCTAGGCCCAGCTTGCAGGTCACACTGGGAGCCAGCATAGCCTGACTTTCTGCTCAAACTTGTTTCTGTAGTTGCCTATCACAGAACATTTAATTTTGCATGTTTATAAATTGTGACACTTTAGCATATATGTGTGAGGTTTGTTCCCACACTGTCACCATCATAACAGGTCTTGGCACTCGAGGCTTATCAAACCTAGTCCCCCTCTCCACTTTCAATTTCTATACTTACTCTGCCTCAGGGAGGCCTGACTCTTTTGGCTCCTTCTGCCCTGAATGCCTAGGTCAGTTGATTCTGTAGGTCTTCTTGTAGTGTCCTTGACCACTCTGGTTTGCTGTATTATATCCTCCACTTTTTCACAAGACTCCATGAGTTACACATGATATTTGGCTGTTGGGCTCTGCATCTGCTTTAATCCACTGCTGGATGAGGCCTCTCAGGAGACAGTTATGCTATACTCCTGTCTGCAAACATAGCAAAGTATCATTAAATACCATCATAGACTGGATCTCTCACATGTGATGGATCTTAAATTGGGGTAGTCATTGGTTGACTTTTTCCTCTGTCTCTGCTTCATTTTTATCTCTACATATTTTCAAGGCAACACAAATTTTGAATTGAAGAACTTTTGGGTGAATTGATATCCCCCACCCTCCTCTGGAAGATCTATCTAGCTACAGGAGGTGGCTATTTCAGTCTCTATTTCCTCTTTGGTAGGAATCTCAGCTAGGATTACCCCCATACACTCAATGTATCCTCCCACAGACCAGGCCTCCAGCTGGTGCTTCTCCACTAATTTCCATGCTCACTCCCAGCCTGTACCCCTCCCCACACTTGATCACTATTCCATTACTCCTCATTTGCTCTTCTACCCAGAGCCCTCCCCCAATCTATCTTCAATAACTATTAATTTCCCCTTTGGAGTGAGATTCACAATCCTTTCTTGGGACCTTCTTATTACCCATTTTCTTTGGGTTTTCGAAGTCAATATATGCCATATATGTATTTCTGACTAAGTACCTCATTTAGGATTATATTCTCAAGTTCCATTCATTTGCCTGTAAAATTCATGATGTCTTGTTTTTTTTTTAAATGTTTATTTATTTCACGTATATGAGTACACTGCAGCTGTCTTCAGACACACCAGAAGAGGGCATTGGATCCCATTACATGGGGTTGTGAGCCACCATGTGGTTGCTGGGAATTGAGCGCAGGATCTCAGGAAGAGCAGTCAGTGCTCTTAACCACTGAACCATCTCTCCAGCTCGATGTCTTGGTTTCTAAAAGCTTAATAGTATTCCATTTTGTAGGTATACCACATTTTCTTTATTCATTCTTCAGTTGAGTGACATCTCAGTTGTTTCCATAGGAGGAACAACAATATGAATCAACCAGTACCCCCAGAGCTCTCTGGGGGGAAAAATCACAAACCAAAGAGTACACATGGAGGGACCCATGGCTCCAGCTACATATGTAGCAGAGGATGGCCTCCCACATCAGTGGGAGGAGAGGCCCTTGGTCCTGTGAAGGCTAGATGCCCCAGTGGAGGGGAATGCCAGGACAGGGAAGAGGGAGTTGGTGGGTTAGTGATCAGAAGGAGGGGGGATGGAATAGGGCGTTTTCAGAGGAGAAACGAGGAGTGGGAATTACATTTGAAATGTAAATAAAATATCTAATTAAAAAGAGGATACTTTACTCATTCTTTGAGTATATTTAAGTCATTCACATGAATCCAGTCATCACACATCCTATATATAATTTAAAGGATAACAAGTTAGCAGATTCCTCAGCACCAGTAAAAGTTTAATCTTTTATTTATTTATTTATTTATTTATTTATTTATTTATTTATTTATTCATTCATTTATTTACTAGATTAGATTAGATTAGATTAGATTGCATGAGGTCAGGAATGGTGATTCCCCCAGATGTTCTTTTATTGTTGAGAATAGTTTTAGCTATCCTGGGTTTTTTGTTATTCCAGATGAAATTGGAAATTGCTCTTTCTAACTCTATGAAGAATTGATTGGGAATTTTGCAATGAATCTGTAGATTGCTTTCAGCAAGATAACCATTTTTACTATATTAATCCTGCCAATCCATGAGCATGGGAGATCTTTCCATCTTCTGAGATCTTTGATTTCTTTCTTCAGAGACTTGAAGTTCTTATCATATAGATCTTTCACTTGCTTAGTTATAGTCACACTAAGACAGTTTACATTATTTGTGACTTGTAAAAGGTGTTGTTTCCCTAATTTCTTTTTCAGCCTGTTTATCCTTTGAGTAGAGGAAGGCCATTGATTTGTTTGAGTTTTATATCCAGCAATTTGCTGAAGTTTATATATCTTTTATTTTTTATTAGGTTTAGGAGTTTTCTGGTAGAATTTTTTGGGTCACTTAAGTATACTATCATATCATCTGCAAATAGTGNTATTTTGACTTCTTGCTTTCCAATTTGTATCCACTTGATCTCCTTTTTTGTCTAATTGCTCTAGCTAGAATTTCAAGTGCTATACTGAACAGGTAGGGAGAGAGTGGGCAGCCTTGCCTAGTCCCTGATTTTAGTGGGATTGCTTCAAGTTTCTCTACATTTAGCTTGATGTTGGCTACTGATTTTCTGTATATTGCTTTTATTATGTTTAGGTATGGACTTTGAGTTTCTGATCTTTCCAAGAATTTTATCATGAAGTGGTGTTGGATTTTGTAAAATACATTCTCAGCATCTAATGAGATAATCATATGGTGTTTTTTCTTTGAGTTTGTTTATATAGTGGATTATGTTGATGGATTTCTGTATATTGAAGCATCCTTGCATCCCTGGGATTCATCCTACCTGATCATGATGGATGATTGTTTTGATGTGTTCTTGGATTCAGTTTGAGGGAATTTTATTGAATATTTTTACTTCAATATTCATGATGAAAATTGGTCTGAAGTTCTCTTTCTTTGTTTGGTCTTTGTGCGGTTTAGGTATTAGAGTAATTGTGGTTTCATAGAACAAACTGGGTAGAGTACCTTCTGTTTCTATTTTGTGGAATAGTTTGAGGAGTATTGTAATTCGGTCTTCTTTGAACTTCTTTAGTGAACTCTGCACTAAACCCATCTTGTCCTGGGCTTTTTTTGTTTTTGTTTTTGTTTTGTTGGGAGACTATTAATGACTATTTAGATCGTTTATCTGATCCTGATTTAACTTTGGTACCTGGTGTCTGTCTAGAAAATTGTCTATCTCATTCAGAATTTCCAGTTTTGCTGAGTATAGGCTTTTGTAGTAGGATCTGATGATTTTTTTAGATTTCTTCAGTTTCTGTTGTTATGTATCCCTTTTCATTTATGATGTTGTTAATTAGGATACTGTCTCTGTGCCCTCTAGTTAGGATTGTTTTCATTGTGTCCCATAAGTTTGGGTATGTTGTGGCTTCATTTACTTTAAACTCTAAAAAGTCTTTAATTTCTCAGTTTATTTCTTCCTTGACCAAGTTATCGTTCAGTAGAGTGTTGTTAAGCTTCCATGTATATGAGGGCTTTCCACTCTTTTTGTAGTTTTTGAAGTTCAGTCTTAGTCTGTGGTGATCTGATAGGATGCACGGCATTATTTCAGTCTTCTTGTATCTGTTGAGGCCTGTTTTGTGACCGATTATATTGTCAATTTTGCAGAAGGTACTATGAGGTACTGAGAAGAATGTACATTCTATATGTTATATCCATTTGCTTAATAACTTCTGTTAGTTTCATTGTGTCTCTTTTTAGTTGTTTCCATGATCTGTCTATTGCTGAGAGTTGGGTGTTGAAGCCTCCCACTATTACTGTGTGGGAGTGCAATATGTGCTTTGAGCTTTACTAAAGTTTCTTTAGTGAATGTGGATGCTCTTGCATTTGGAGCATATATCTTCAAAATTGAGAGTTCATCTTGGTACATTTTTCCTTTGATGAATATGAAGTGCCCCTCTTCACCTTTTAAAATAACTAGGTTGGAAGTCGATTTTATTTGATATTAAAATGGCTACTCCAGCTTGTTTCTTNGGACCATTTGCTTGGAAAATTGTTTTCCAGCTTTTTACTCTGAGGTAGTGTCTGTCTTTGTCCCTGAGGTGGGTTTCCTGTATGCAGCAAAA
>NW_018392855.1:2921-6516 GCF_900095145.1 Mus pahari | reverse complement strand
TCCATATAGCCCTGGCTGTCCTAGAACTCACTTTATAGCCCAGGCTGGCCTCGAACTCAGAAATCCGCCTGCCTCTGCCTCCTGAGTACTTGGATCAAAGGTGCGTGCCACCACGCCCAGCAGTCTATGTCTTTTTATTGGGGATTTGAATTCATTGATGTTACGAGATATTAAGGAAAAAAATTGTTGCTTCCTGTTATTTTTGTTGTTAGACATGGAATTATTTTTTTTGTGGTTATCTTCTTTTTTGTTTGTTAATAGAAGATTATTTTATTGCTTTTTCTATGTATAGTTTCCCTCTTTGTGTTGGAGTTTTAAATTTATTATCTTTTGAAGGGCTAGATTTGTGGAGAGATATTGTGTAAATTTCCTTTTGTCATGGAATATTTTGGTTTCTCCATCCATGGTTTTTGTGAATTTTGTTGGGTATAGTAGCCTGGCCTAGCATTTGTGTTCTCTTAGGGTCTGTATGATGTTTTTCCAGGATCTTCTGGCTTTCATAGTTTATAGTAAGAATTCTGGTGTAATTCTAATAGTTCTGCCTTTATATGTTACTTGACCCTTTTCCCTTACTGCTTTTAATATTCTTTCTTTGTTTTGTGCGTTTGGTGATTTGTTTATTATGTGACAGGAGGAATTTGTTTTCTGACCCAATCTATATGGTATTCTGTAGTCTTCTTGTATGTTCACGGGCATCTTTTTCTTTAGGTTAGGGAAGTTTTCATCTATAATTTTGTTGAAGATACTTACTGGCCCTCTCAGTTGGGAATCTTTGCTCTCTTCTATACCTAGTATCCTTAGGTTTGGTCTTCTCATTGTGTCCTGGATTTCCTGGATGTTTTGAGTTAGGATCTTTGTGCATTTTTCATTTTCTTTGACTGTTGTGTCAATTTTTTAAATCGTATCTTCTGTGCCTGTGATTCTCTCTTCTATTTCTTATATTCTGTTGGTGATGCATGCATCTATGGCTCCTGATCTCTTTCCTAGGTTTTCTGTTTCCAGAGTTGTCTCCCTTTGTGATATTTTTATTTTGAATTTTAGATAATGGATAGTTTTGTTCAATTACTTCACCTGTTTAGTTGTGTTTTCCTGTAAATCTTTAAGGGATTTTTTTGTGTTTCTTCTTTACGGCCTTCTACCTGTTTACCTCTGTTCCTGTGTAATTTGTTAACAGATTTTTGTGTTTCCTCTTTAAGGGATTCTTTCTGTTTAGCAGTGTTCTCATGTATTTCTTTAAGGGAATTATTTATGTCCTTCTTAAAATCCTCTGTCATCATTATGAGATATGATTTCAAATTCACATCTTGCTTTACCTGTGTGTTGGGGAATCCAGGTCTTTCTGTGATGGGAGAACTGGGTTCTGATGATACTAAGTAGTCTTCTGGAGTTTGCCTTCTGCCTTCTGGTTATCTCTTGTTAGATGTTCTTGTTGCCTCTGGCTGGAGCTTGTTCCTCCTGTGTGCTGTAAGTCTGTGTCAGCACTCCTGGGAGACCAGCTCTCTCTTGGCAGAACTTGTGTACAAAGGGCCCTGGAACAGCCTATGATCTGGGTGCAGATGGAGACCCAGTTGCTCCACATTTTTGCGCCCTGTATGTTCCTCGTTGCCAAGCTTCAGACAGTTATTGGAGAGAAAATGGTTATCTCACCTCTGAGCCCGTGAGTGAAAACAGTCCTGAGCAAACAGGTCTTTCCTCATGGGATCTGTGCACAGTGAGCTATAGAACAGCCTCAGCTCTCAGGTGCAGATGGTGGACCAGAAGGATCCTGTCCCAGCTGCTCCACTCTTCTAGCACCCTGTGTGGTTCTCACTGCCCAGCTCCAGAGCTCTCCTATATTTCTTTAAGGGTGTTATTTATGTCCTTCTTAAAGTCCTGTATCATTATGATGAGAATTGATTTTAAATCTGAATCTTGCTTTTTCCGTGTGATGAGGTATCCAGGACTTGCTGTGGTGGGAGTACTGGGTTCTGATGATGCCAAGTAGCCTTACTTTCTGTTGCCTATGCTCTTGTGCTTGCTCTTACCATCTGGTTATCTCTACTGCCACCTGCCCTGCTGTCTTTGAGTGGATCCTGTCCCTTCTGTTAGAAGGGATCCTAGTTGTGTTAGAAGTCCTCAGAGTCTAGCTGTCTCTGTGATCCTGTGATTCTGGGATCTTGTGATCCTGAGATTCTGGGAGTGCCAGAGCTCCTGGGAATCAAGCTGCCTCTGGGATCCTGAAATCTTGTGATCCTGGGTATGTCAGAGCACCTGGAATTCGAGCTTCCTCTGGGTGTTGTGGGTGTGAGTGTTGAGCCAGCACCTAAGTTCTGCTCAGGGCACCTGCTCAGAGCAGAACAAACCCATGCCTCATGCTGGGCAGGAGTTCCTGCATTACTGTATCCTGGGGTGGGTGTTAGCTACTCTGGTTGTTGGGACAGATGTTGTGTCTGCCTCACCTGTGATCCTGGGTGAGTTAGAGCACCTGGCAGAAGAGTATTCTCTGGGTGTTGTGTGACTGGGTATAGATCCAGCATCCAAGGTTTGTTCAGGGATTGTAAGGACACTTGTCTGGATTCTAAGGTGTAACATTAAAACCTCAAAATAAGAATAGGTACTTTTGATTGCTATGTTTATATCACAGAGTGTATATGTTAGCATTCCTTCTAGGTATGCCTGACTCATGATAAAAAGCTGTTTAGCCCCTTCTCACTCTCTTACTCTCTTATTCACTTACTCTCCAAGTCTCTTACCCTCTATGTTTCTTCTTTCCCCATTCCCCTCCTTCTGTCTCTCCACATGTTCCTGGCCAGCCTTTTATGTATCTCTGTCTCTCTCTGACTTTCTCGATCTCTACTCCCTCATCAACTTCCCTTCTCATGCCTTAAATAACTCAATTCTATACTATTCCCATTGTAGTACTGGCACTTCAGGGGGGGAAGTGATGCCTCAGCATGTGTTCACAAAGGCACCCCCTTCTGCCTCTACCAAATATATCCTGGCTTGCTCTTTCTTTCTTTCTTTCTTTCTTTCTTTCTTTCTTTCTTTCTTTCTTTCTTTCTTTCTTTCTTTCTTTTCTTTCTTTCCTTTTCTCTGTCTCTGTCTCTCTCTTCCTTTTTTCCAATTTTTCATTAGGTATTTTCTTCATGTACATTTCAAATGCTATCCTGAAATTCCCCTATACCCTTCCCTCCGCCCCCCGCTCCCCTACCCACCCACTCCCACTTCTTGGCCCTGGCGTTACCCTGTACTGGGGCATATAAAGTTTGCAAGACCAAGGGCCCTCTCTTCCCAATGATGGACAACTAGGTCATCTTCTGCTACATATGCAGCTAGAGACATGAGCTCTGGGGGTACTGGTTAGTTCATATTGATGTTCCACCTATAGGGTTACAGACCCCTTCAGCTCCTTGGGTACTTTGTCTAGCTCTTCCATTGGGGGCCCTGTGTTCCATTAAATAGCTGACTGTGAGCATCCACTTCTGTGTTTGCCATGCACTGGCATAGCCTCACAAGAGACAGCTATATCAGGGTCCTTTCAGCAAAATTTTGCTGGCAAATAGTATGCAATAGTGTCTGGGTTTGTTGGCTAATTATGGGATGGATCCCCGGGTGG
>NW_018392855.1:0-1971 GCF_900095145.1 Mus pahari | reverse complement strand
GTTGAGGGACATCTGGGTTCTATCCAGCCTCTGGCTATTATAAATAAGGCTGCTATGAACATAGTGGAGCATGTGTTCTTATTGCCAGCTGGAACATCTTCTGGATATATGCCCAGGAGAGGTATTGCTGGATCCTCCGGTAGTACTATGTCCAATTTTCTGAGGAACCACCAGACTGATTTCCAGAGTTATTGTACAAGCTTGCAATCCCACCAACAATGGAGGAGTGTTCCTCTTTCTCCACATCCTCACCAGCAACTGTTGTCACCTGAATTTTTTTATCTTAGCCATTCTGACTGGTGTGAGGTAGAATCTCAGGGTTGTTTTGATTTGCATTTCCCTGATGATTAAGAAGGTTGAACTTTTCTTCAGGTGCTTCTCAGCCATTTGATATTCCCCATTTGAGAATTCTTTTTTTAGCTCTGTGCCCCATTTTTAATGGAGTTATTTGATTTTCTGGTATATATATAAAGAACTCAGGAAGGTGGGTTATTTGATATAAAGAACCCACCTTCTTGAGTTCTTTATATATGTATTGGTATTAGTCCCCTATCTGATTTAGTATTGGTAAAGATCCTTTCCCAGTGTGTTGGTGACCTTTTTGTATTATTGACAGTGTCTTTTGCCTTACAGAAGCTTTGCAATTTTATGAGGTCCCATTTGTCAATTCTCGATCTTACAGCACAATTGCTCTGTAGTACAACTTTAGGTCAGGCATGGTGACTCCACCAGAGATTCTTTTATCATTGGGAAGAGATTTTGCTATCCTAGGTTTTTTGGTATTCCAGATGAATTTGCAAATTGTCCTTTCTAATTCATTGAAGAATTCATTTGGAATTTTGATGGGGATTGGACTGAATCTGTACATTGCTTTAGGAAAGATTACCATTTTTACTATATTGATCCTGCCAATCCATGAACATGGGAGATCTTTCCATCTTCTGAGATCTTTGATTTCTTTCTTCAGAGACTTGAAATTCTTTTTTTTTTAATTTAGAGAATACTTTATTAGTTTTTGTAACCAAACCCATGTAGATAAGACCTTACATATTTAATACAGTGCATTACCCCTGTACAAATAGAAGAGAATTAAGTTCAACATTTCTAGACCAATATGGCTGTTAATTTCCGTACAATGCCAACTCAACACAGTAAACTGTGATACTTTTTTCCAAAGTTGACAGCACAGCTAAAGTTTCCAAAAAATTCAAATTATATATATATATATATATATATATATATATATATATATATATATAGTACAATAATAGCAGTATGTTATGCATCAATAGCAGCAACTTCCAGGCTCTGCAGTCATTTGAACAGAATTGTAGAGACATCCAGCACACTCTATTAAAAAAAAGAAGTAGAAAACAACACCCCAGAAAACAGCTCAGTTCTGTTACTCTTGTGGTACCTGGCACCATTTTTTGCCTTTTTTTAAAATTAGCTCCTCAATCATCATCTGGAAAGAAAACATTCTGAGCAGCATCACGGTCACTATGTATCATAAAGCAGGTACATGCTATTTTACATTCACAGAGGTATGATACAGTACTGTCCTACATCTATAATACTAGAGGATACAATTTAAAAGGCATTATTTGAGACTTGATTCTACTTTTCCAGCAGAGGCCCGAAAGGATGGTGTGACATTGCTCTGTAAGGAAACACACTCTTAGACAGGATTTCCTTTCACTAGCAGCACAGTTCTAAGGATTCATTCTCTCCATGAATGTCAGCTAAAAACTGTTATTAAAAAATGAAATATCCCGGAGGGAAGGAGAGGAGAGGAAGGAGAAGGGGAGAGAGGGAGAGGGAGGGTGAGGGAAAGAGGGAGAGCAAAAGAGAGAGAGAGAGAGAGAGAGAGAGAGAGAGAGAGAGAGAGAGAGAGAGAGCAAAATCTAAAAGCAAAACAAACAAAAATGAGTGCGTTATTCGGCACATTTCTCACCAGAGAAGAGGTGTCTG
>NW_018392854.1:21657-23087 GCF_900095145.1 Mus pahari | reverse complement strand
CACCTGCCTCTGCCTCCCCCCCACCCCCGGCTCAGAATTATTTCTTAAGTACACCAGTGTCATCTAACAATCAGTGACAGGGTCCTAAGGTGAAGGTCCCAGAGGATGAGAACCTTAGAAAAAGTTGAAAGAAGAAAAGACAAAAGCTGGGGTGGGGGTGGGGTGGGGTCTTCTGCAAGCCATGTCTTATGCCAAGTAAGCTTCTTAAGAAGAATAGCAAAGAAATGGGAAACTTCTATGAAATCAGCACAAACTACCATAAAATGGGACAAACTCAGGGAGAGTCTAATAACATAATACTGTACAAAGGAACACAGGGTATCTCAAAGGCATTACTTAAACCCTACAGATGCCTTGAGACTGATCACCACAGCCCTACAAGGTGAGAAGAGTTGGGTTCTCAGGGTCTGAAGTAACCCCTCCCCAGAGGCCTCCTCAGATCATTATCATCTCTCTCAAGCATCTTTCTTGCTCTAGAAAAGGAGCCCTTCCTATGGGGTTGCAATCCCCTTCAGCTCTGTCAGTCCTTCCCCAAACTCTTCTACTGGGGTCTCAGACTCAGTCAANNAGAAAGAACAACACTATCAACTAACTAGACACCTCAGAGCACCAGAGACTAAACCACCAACCAAAGAGTATACATGAGTGGGTCCATGGCTCCTGCTACATATGTACCAGAGAACTGCCCTATCTGGCATCCATGGCAGTTGTGGAGCTTGGTTCTGTGGAGGCTTGTTGCCCCAGAAAAGGGGGATGCCAGAGGGGTAAGGTGGGAGTGGGTAGATGGGTGGGGCAACACAGTCTTACAAGCAAAAGGATTGGGGTGGGGAGTTTATGAAACAGAGACCAGGAAGGGGGACAACACTTGAAATGTAATGAGTAAAATAATTAATAATAATAATAAAAGAAAACGAAGAAGAAAAGGAGCTCTATTTTACCCCCAATACATGAGGGCATACCACCTGGCTCTGTCAAGCATGTTCCTGAGATTGAGAAAGAGCTATGCCATTTTCTGTATATGAGGGCCTCACAGAAAGCCTTGCATGATTAGGCCAGTCCTGGACCCAACAGTGTTTTTTCTTTTCAAAGAGTTGCCAGCCGGTGTTCTCCTAGAAATATAGCAGAACTATGCTTTTTCTCAAGAAGAAAATTAGCACTTTATGGTAAAACAGCCTTTAATGTTGATTGGGACCCTAAAGTGCTCCATTGAGCAGCCAGTTCTTTGCTATAAGTGTGGCCCTAGTGGCTGGTTGTCAATCAGAGTAGCCTCCTTTGTTATGCACTGGAGCTAAATTTCAGGACAATCCTAGTGAACAAATACATCTATCCTAGCATCCCGATCTCTAACCTGAGAACAATGGCTTCCCTTTGGTTCTGGCCTGAAAGGGTCAGAGCAGTTCACTAGGGGAAGGTTCAGGGGCCGTCCCTTC
>NW_018392854.1:10129-18357 GCF_900095145.1 Mus pahari | reverse complement strand
GTTTTTTTTTTTTTCCTTTCAGTAAAATTCAGGATTAATATATGGAGGCGCATAAGGAAATAACGGCTCCAAATTCGATCTTCATTCCGGATAATAGAGGGGTGGGCTGACTGACCCAGCCAAGGTCTCCGGGAAATGCGTTCCCTCTGCAGACTCTCAGGGTGAATGGCAGACTCAGAGAAAAACAGTAAGCTTCCTGTGGGTTCCTGGATTCTGGAAAAGGGGATGGAGTTTGTACACCCGAACGGCAATTGGGAGATACCTATGGGTTTTTTTGTTTGTTTGTTTGTTTGTTTGTTTGTTAAGTAATTTCTATGTAATTGGGAGTTCATCCAAGGCCATCAGTTATTTTCTGATTGGTTATTTGCCATGGGAGCTCTGGAAACGCCCTCTGCTGACGCTGGGAGGTAGAAACTTCAGTAATCCAGCACATGGGAACTTCAGCTAGGTTCCAATGCCTAGGCTGTCCAACAAAGTGGAGACTTCCAGGGGATACCAGGCATTCCAGGGATTATACATGGAGGCCGCTGAAACAGTCTCCCATCGGTTAAATTCTCCTAGATTGATGAAACCTCTGTGTAACACCAATTCAATCTTTATTGTTGACTCCTGTTTTGTGATTTGTCCACTTGTCTGGTCCTTCCTCATCTGTTAGTATTTGGGGGGGGGGGGCGCAACTAAATTAGAGGAACGCACAATATAGAAACTTACGGACTTAGAAGCAGAAAAGGCCAATTTTAAGTATCGTTGTCTTACGTATCTGATCTGTTTGCACTCCTGCCAGCAATGAAGGAGTATTCCTCTTGCTATTCTAATGAGTATAAGGTGCAATCTCAGAGTCATTTAGATTTGCATTTCACTGATGACCACTGACATTGAACATTTAACTGTGTCTTGCCCATTAGATTCCTCTGTTGGTAATTCTCAGTTTAGCTTTGTACCCCATATTTTGATTGGGTTATTTGGTTTGTTGGTGTGTAACTTCTTGAGTTCTTTATATATTTTGGATATTATCCCTCTGTCAGATATAGGGTTGGTGAATATATTTTCCTAATCTAAAGACTGCTTTAGGGCTGGTGAGATGGCTCAGTGGGTAAGAGCACCCGACTCCTCTTCTGAAGGTCCGGAGTTCAAATCCCAGCAACCACATGGTGGCTCACAACCATCCGTAACAAGGTCTGACTCCCTCTTCTGGAGTGTCTGAAGACAGCTACAGCATACTTACATATAATAAATAAATAAATCTTTAAAAAAAAAAAATAAAGACTGCTTTAATCCATGGTTGTCTGTTGGGATATAAGAGTTATTTCAATTTTCTTATATTTTTTGAGGTCTGCTTTATAACCAAGTACGTTGCCAATTTTAGAGAAGGTGCTGAGAAGCAGGTATAATCTTTTGTGTTTGGGTGAAATTTTCTCTAGATATCTGTTAGGTCCATATGATGCATTACCTCTTTTAGTTTCATTATTTCTCTGTTTAGTTTCTATCCAATCGATCTGTCTATTGGTCAGAGTGGCATGTGGATGTCTTCCAGAATTAATGTCTTGGTTCCAGTTTAATTTTCAGTAATATTTCTTTTATGAATGTGGATGCCCTTACATTTGGTGTATAGATGTTTACAACTAAAATGTTATCTTGGTGGATTTTTCCTTTAATGAGTATGAAGTGTCCTTTCCCATCTCTTTTGATTACTTCTGTTTGAAAGTCCATTTTATTAGATATTAAAATGGATACTCCAGCTTGTTTCTTGCATCCATTTGCTAGGCAAACCTTTTTCTAGCCCTTTATTCTGAGGTAATATTTATCTTCATTGCTGAGGTGTATTTCTTCTATGCAGCAGAACGATGGATCCTGTTTACTCTTCCATTCTGTTATCCTGTGTCTTTTTATTGGGAAATTGAGACCACTGATGCTGAAAGATATTAATGACCAATGATTGTAAGTTCCTGTTATTTTTATGTTGATGATGGCAGTGGGGGGCAGGGAGGGAGAGGGAGTTTCTTCTTTTGGCTTTGCTGGTGTGCAGATATATATATATATATAGTGTTTTCTTGAGTGGAGTCTCCCCCTTGTGTTAGAGTTTTAGTGCTAGTCTCTTCTCTAGGGCTGGATTAGTAAAAAGATATTGTTTAAATTTGTTTTTTCATGAACTACCTTGTTTTCTCCATCTATAGTGACTAAAAATTTTACTGATTATAGTGTCCTGGACTGTCATTGTGATCTCTTAGAGACTAAGACAACTGTCCAGGCCCTTCTGGCTTTTAAAAGTGTCTGTTGAAAAGTCTGGTGTATAGGCCTGAATTTATAAGTTACTTGGCCTTTTTCTCTGTTGTCTTTTAATATCCTTTCTTTATTCTAAACATTTAATGGTTTGATCATTATGTGGCAAAAGAATTTTTTTGTTCCACTCCGTTTGGTGTTCTGTAAGTTTCTTGTACATTTATAGGCATCTCTTTCTTTAGATTATAGAAATTTCTTGTGTGCTTTTATTAAAGATATTTTCTGAGCCTTTAATATGCCAGTCTTCTCGTCACATTATTCTTAGGTTTAGTGTTTTCATAGTGTCCCAAATTTTCAGGATCTTGTGTTAGAAAATGTTTAGCATTAACTCTTTCTGTGAGAGCTATGGATTGGAGACAGAGAGGACAGGGCAGATCTGCTGGGAACCCAGAAGGAAGTTTCTTGGGACTTGCAGATCTTACCAGATGGGCCCTGACAGTAGCAGTCCTCTAGGGACACAGATGGAGCTGACACCTAGGAAATGAACTACAGAGGGGGCAGAGTGGAGGTCTCCACGGCAGAATTTGGTCAGAGGTCCTCAGCAGGCAGGAACGGGGATAGGAGTCTCATTTCATGGTCACTAATTGCTGAAGACCTCTGGGATTGTTGTTAGAGGTGTGATTGGTCATGATCTTCACTGTGTGATAAGGCAGTTAGCCATATAACTTAGTTTAATAATAAATACCTATAGCTTAATAATTTTAGCAATAGTAAGGTTATACTTTTTTTAAAGGTTTATTTATTTTAGGTATATGACCACACTGTCCTTGACACACCAGAAGAGAGCAGCAGATCCAATTACAGATAGTTGTGAACCACCACGTGGTTGCTGGAAATTGAACTCATGACCTTTGGAAGAACAGTCAGTGCTCTTAACCACTGAGCCATCTCTCCAGCCTAGTTAAATATACTTTGAAGCCAGTGATTTTTAAGCTTTTCTAATTATGTAAACCTTCAAAATTTTTATAATAAGTTTAAAATCTCTTTATTTTGTTTCTATTGTATTAAAATAAAGTACCTATATATTATTTATATTATGTATTTTATATATGTATATTTTATAGTTCATATTTTACATTAAGATTTTTGTATGTTATCTGATCATAAATGCTTTAACCTGTGCCTATTGTGCTTCATTATCCTGACATTAAAAATATCAGTAAGAACTGAAAAGTTATAATGCACATAGTGAATAAATAACACATCACTGAATAATGCAAAATCTCCACATATATCACATTATAAATTTCAATACATTATTAACTATAGAAATGAAAANAATATAATATTTAATACTAGCAAAATCACAATGTATGTGAATGTTTATAATTTTGCATTCAAGGAATCTTGAAATATAAAAGTATTTAAGATTTCAAAGNCTTTTCAAATGATGACATCTTTAAATATCTTGATATTAGAATTCATTTTAAATCTAAAGAACCATTGAAGCAACTATCTTTATCATCTTGGCCCTGGCTCTGTGGTTTATTAATATTTGACTGATGTTTCATCTTCCGTATCACTTAATTTGTGATATTAAACATTAAATGGCAGTAACAATAGACTGTTGAAGGGAAGATCACAGTGGTACCCATGAATTTGGTGCGTTATCAGCTTCACATGTTTCTTTTCTTTTCTTTTTGCCTTTTTTTATTAGATATTTTCTTTATTTACATTTCAAATGTTATCCCATTTCCTAGTTTCCCCTCCCCCCTTCTCCTGCTCCCCAACACACCCTCACCCATTCGTGGTCCTGACATTTCCCTATACTGGGGCATAGAGCCTTCACAGGACCAAGGGCCTGTCCTCCCACTGATGACCTACTAGGCCATGCTCTGCTACATATTCAGCTAGAGTCACAAGTTCCACCATGTGTTTTCTTTGATTGGTGGTATAGTTCCAAGGAGCTCTGGGGGTACTGGTTAGTTCATATTGATGTTCCTCCTATGGGGCTTCAGACCCCTTCAGCTCCCTGGGTACTTTCTCTAGCTCCTTCATTGTGCTTCATCCAATGGGTGACTGTGAGCATCCACTTCTGTATTTGCCAGGCAATGGCAGAGCCTCCCAGGAGACAGCTATATCAGGCTCCTTGTCAATACACCTGTGTTCACCTTTGCCACAGTGATCTCTTTGAGTGTCCTTACACTTGTAGGTCCATATTTCTGTTTTGCAGCTCTGTGTCTGTTGTGACTTCTAAACATATGTTAGTATTCAACTTTAATTTAATCCGGAGAGATAATGTATCTAAAAGTGCTTTTACACGTGCTGTTCTTCCTCTTGTTGAGGACAGAAAGGACATTTTATGCCAAAATGTTTCTATTTTCTTCACTGTTAGCTTCTCTAATCTCATGGAATAAGATATGCTATTAAAATTTTAATGTAGGCCAGGCGTGGTGGCACACACCTTTAATCCCAGCACTCGGGAGGCACAGAAAGGTGGATTTCTGAGTTCAAGTCTGGTATACAAAGTGAGTCCCAGGACAGCCAGGACTACACAGAGAATCCCTGTCTCACAAAACCAAAAAAAGCCAAAAATTAATGTAGTTCTTTTTAGTAAAATGAAATGCAAGAAGGGTCTTTTGCAAAATTTAAGAAAGTAGTTTGGTTAAACTTATGACGAAGTAGATAGTTTGTGTTCAAACTTTCAGAGTCTGGCCTTGAGCTGTTTATTGTAGGCCAATTAATGCACAGCACAATTTGTGACATATTTCCTAATAACTATTTCAATGTGATTACTATCTGTAACATACATGGGATGTCTTCAATAAAGATGAGTCTGATACATTAACTATATGATACTTTCTACAAAGATGGTTTCTGTATGTTGAAAACTCAATATAGTGTTCTAGAGGAGAATCTGGTACGGCTTACAGCCACACAGATAATGGAAACTGTCACCAGGATATTAAGTTCTTCTACTAGCAGTTTCTAGAGGGAACACACCTGTGTGTTTTACATTCCAGGTACTCATATGGCTTATATGTGAGCACAAGGTCCTATAACAATGAAAGATATGTCAAAAAATCAAAAAGCTTAGCTATTCAGTGCTAAATTTATAACTTCATTCTTATGAATAAATGCAAATCAAAACTACTCTGAAATTCTATCTAACACCAATCAGAATGGCTAGGATCAAAAACTCAAAGGACAGCACATGCTGGTGAGCATATGAGCATGGGTAACACCCCTCCAGTGCTGGCAGGAGTGCAAACTTATACAACCACTCTGGAAATCAATCTGGTGGTTTCTCAAAAAATTGGAAATAGTTCTACCTCAAGACCCAGCTATACCACTCTTGGATATATACCAAAAAGATGTTCCAACTTCTCACAAGTTCACTTGTTCCACTATGTTCACAGCAGCTTTCTTCAGAAGAAACATGTAGGACTGTGAAAGGTAGCCTGGTTCCTGGGTGAGCAAAGCCTGTAAGCCTCAGAGACACTGAAGGGATGGTAAGAGCTTTGCCTGCTCCTGGGCACCAGGCCCCTGTCATTAGTTGCAGCTCCTGTATATTTGTGGCCATCAGTCACATAAGGGCAATACCCCAAGCCCCCCACATGAGGAAAAGGACATGACCTGTTGTCACCTGCTTGTGGACGTTGTACATCGTGGTGCGGAGCCTAGTGCGCACCACGATGTACAACGTCCACAAGCAGCTTCTTCTTCTTCTTCTTACTTACTTACTTACTTTATTTAGTTATAATAAATAAATAAATCTTAAAAGGAATTGTAAGACAAATTCATGTATGCATTCATCCCATTTACTGCATTTGAGGACAGCCCTTCTATGAGAAAAAAGTATATGTAAATTGGATCACATGTTTATTCTTTTGAGTATCCTCCTGCTTCAGCACAAATAGTTAGATTGTGTACTGTAGACAGTGTTTTAAAATGTTAAATATTCAGGCTCTAACAGTCAATATATAGCTCAGAGCTTACAATTGCTTAAAATTGTTCTTCCCACAGATACTATGAATTCTCAAATTTGCAATTGTTTATGCATATACAACTCATAAAAAATTGCTGTTTTTTTTAAGAAGACTGTTTTCGGACATTTAAGAATTTGTTCTGGATTGCCTGGACAAGACCTCTTAAGGCAATGCCATGCTAGATTAATATCCCAGGCAGATTATAGACATTATACAAGAATAATTGGCCATGTAATCTTGTTCTTTACATCATCAAAATAGTAATGGTTTAAAATAATATTTTGATTTTTTTTAGAGGATATGCATGTCGCATGTCAAATTGTAAAAATTTGTTCTTAGTGTCCTCAGTTTCTACCTGTTTCTACATAATGGTGTTAATTCCTGGGGACTGTATGGATAAACGATCTCATATTGTGTGTGTTCTTTGTGTGTGACTCAGTTTAAATATGCCTTCTTAATTGGAGTCATCTCCATATGGGCCCATTTCCCCACTCCCCCCGGATATCAGAAACTTTAGAGATTAAAAGGGTTACTGGAGGCTGAGTTACATAATTTAGTAAGAGAGACAGAAAAAGGTTTTCTTGAGTGAGAGGAAAGAGAGCGAGAGAGAAAAGTTATGCAGGAGACAATTGAGCCCCCCTCGGTCATTTTAGAGAGGAAGCTTATAGCAGATTGAGGGATTGCAGAATTTACTGTAGAGAATGTAGTTAAGAAAGCTGGGAAAGTGTATTGAGAGAGAGAGAGAGAGAGAGAGAGAGAGAGAGAGAGAGAGAGAGAGAGAGAAGTTAAAAAGATGGAAAGAGAAAAGAGAGAAAGGAGAAAGGATAAAGATAGAAAAGATAGGAGACAGGAAAAGGTTTTAACTAGGATTCTGGCCACAGTAAGAAAAAGAGACAGGAGAGGCAGGAATAGACAGTTAGGAGACCTGGGAGACAGAAAGTGCAAGGACCAAGAAGACCCAGAGGAGACAGACCACTGCAAGGATACTGGCCACTGGGCCCGTGAATGCCCTAAATTAAAACAGGGGGTAAAGGTGCTGTCTCTCAAAGAAGATAAAGACTAGGGGAGACGGGGCTCGGCTCCCCTCCCTGAACCTAAGGATACATAAGAAGTGGAGAGAACCCCCGTAGACTTCCTGGTCGACACAGGCGCAGAATTTTCAGTGATTTGAACACCATTAAGTAAAGTACCTATCAAAGAAACTGCACTCTGTGGCTAGTGAGTGGTCTCCCTGTGCTGGTAAAAGACGCTGATAAGCTGACGATGGAGCAGAGCATCACTGGGGAGGCCCCTGACTGCTGGATGACCAATGCCTGACTGACTCACTATCAGAGTTTGCTGCTAATGGAGTGAGTGACCTTCACTCCCTCTGTGCCATCCTCAATCTTGCTACCTTACTGCCTGAAGCCGGAGAATCCCCCCCCCCCCCAAGAAACTGGAATTCGGCCACACCTCACAGAGCAACCATGGCCAGGAGCAGTGACTTGATTCACTGATGAAAGCAGCTTCGAAAGCAGGGGCAGCAGTAGCAGATGAAAAGTCCGGCTAGCAGTCTGCCTGAGGAGATGTCCGCATAGAGAGCAGAGCTCATCACTCTAACCCAGGCTTTAAGGCTGGCAGAAGAAAAGGCCATTAACATTTACACAGACAGCAGATATGCCTTCACTATGGCCCATGTCCATGGGGCAATATACAAGACAGTGTGGAATCTTGACTTCTGCTGGAAAGGTGCTCGTGAAGAGACAGACCTGAGACCTACTGGGAAACCGACTTCACTAAGGTAAAACCAGCCTGGTACGGAAATAAATATCTTTTAGTCTTTATAGACACCTTTTCAGGGTGGGTCGAGGCGTTCCATACAAGAGATAGACAGCTAATGTGGTGGCCAAGAAGATACTTGAAGAAATTCTTCCACGTTTTGGGGTACAATGATCCTGTCCTGCCTTCATCTCCCAGTTAAGTCAGGGATTGGCCAGATAGCTGGGGATAAATTAAAAATTACAATGTGCATACCGACTC